>NC_133361.1:89508698-89511198 GCF_049309525.1 Garra rufa
TTCATTTTTTTCTGGTTTTAAATTTGGGAGACAAACTGAGGAGTTTATAAGGAGGTGTAAGACTTCTCCCCAAACAGCTTTTTGCTGTTTGGGGTGCTACTGGGAGTGGGGTTACCCGGTGCGTGTGCTACGGACAAGATGGAAACTAATAAGGAGAAAGACAATGTTTCGGCATGGAGAATGGAGGATGGAAATGTAGCAACAGGTCGGAGTTATGAGAAGAAATTAACTGTGCTGGTAGAAATAGTTGGAAATGAAAGAATTACGATGATGGAATTATTGCGGAAAGTAAAAGAAGAGTGCGGTGAGGTCATTGGCTGTAGATACAAGAATCCAAGGGAATATGAACTGACCATGCAGGAGGAGAAAGGGAAAAAGAAGTTATTAGATGGAATAAAAATTAGAAACGGGAGTATATTGGTGAAGGAGATCAATAACAGCGAGACTGTGGTCTCTTTCCTGAACCTGCCAACCTACATAACTGATGAGGAAATAATAAAGAAATTAACAGACTGGGGAGTGACAGCGGCTTCTACGGTGAAAAGGAGAATGTGGCCAGGGACTGGAATCGCTGACGGGACAAGGTTCCTAAAGGTCAAGTTTACTGAAAAGGTAAAATCACTCCCATATTCAACGAAGTTCGAGATAGTGGGAGGAACCGAGCACTTTCGGGTGATACACGACAGACAGGTGAAGGTATGTCGCCTGTGCATACAGCCAGGACATATTGTTAAAGACTGCCCAAACTTCAAATGTTATAAGTGTGGCGGGCAAGGACACTATGCACGGGAATGCAGCGAAGGGAGCTGCACTGTGTGTTGGAAAATAAATGAATTGTGTGTATGCAACGCAGCACAAGAGGATGACAACAAAGAAGAGACGGGGGACACAGTAGACCTGTATGGTGAAATGGAAGAGACCCAACAATCAAGTGGTGAAGAAGGAGGCGAGGAATGGAGTGAGCTGGATAACATAATGGAGGCAGGATGGTCTGGAAAAAGCACCAGGAGGCATACTAACGTAAGCGGAGGGATGGACAATGAAATGACCACCGACGGTGATGGGAGAAATAAAAGAGATGATAGCAAAAATCAACGAGATATGGGAGTGGGAAAAGCAGGAGTATCGACGAGAATACAAGAAGGAAAAGGAGACGAGGAAGAAGAAGAAGAAGGGATGACTGTACAAGAGACTAACGTTACTTTGATAAACCTTATGGACGAAACTGGGAAAAATGAAGCTGTTTCTAAGCAACTTAAGAGGAAAATGGAAAAGGGTGGAGGAGGCAGCGCCAAAAAGTAAGACGCAATATCTGTTAATGAGATACATAAATGTTTATGCTATTATTTTTTATTTTTCTTATGGATGAAGTATTGAGCATTGCTTGTTTGAATTGTAATGGCCTGAGGGATATGGACAAATTTAAACGGGTGATAAGTGGGCTTAATGCTCAAGTAATATGTCTACAGGAGACAAATTGGACAGATGATTTAATGGAAGGGGTTAAAAAGGTCTGGGATGAGGAGATATATGTAAACCACGGCACCCAAAAAGCCCGTGGAGTAGCAATTTTGATTAGAGTTGGGAGGATGTATAATATAAAACAAATACAAAATGATGGTAAAGGGAGGATATTAGGAATAGATTTTACACTTCAAAAAGATAAATATAGATTAGTTAATATGTATGCTCCAAACGTGGAAAATGAAAGAAAAGAGGTTTTTATGATGCTTAAACCTTTATGTATTGAGAATTGTATAGTGGTGGGAGATTTTAATGTCAAATGTACAAGACTAGACATAGCTAATAATATGGTATACAGAGAGGATCCTTCTAGAAAATGTTTAAAAATGTTAATGCAGAGTAAGGATATGGCAGATGCCTGGAGAGAGGAAAACCCTTACAAGAGAGAATTTTCAAGAAGGCAAATGGTAATGGGGGACCTTAAACAAAGTAGAATAGATTTATGTTTGGTCAAAAGAGATATTTTACAACATATAAAGAAGGTGAGTTATAACTTCACAGGTATAAGTGATCATGCAGTAATGACAGTGAAATTAGGGGGAAACTTTGAAGAAAAAGGGGGTGGTACGTGGTGTCTAAATTCTGCGTTATTAAAGGAAGATGCGTATAGAAAAAGTATAGAGAAGTGTATTAAATATGAAATGGAAAACTCCTTATATGAAGAAAATATATGTGAATGGTGGGGTAGATTAAAAAAGAAAATTAAAAGGTTGAGTATTAGATACTCGAAACAGAGAAATCATATGGAAAAATGCAAAGTGGATACTATGCACAAATTATTGGAAGAAGAAGTTGGGAAAATTGAAAATAATCCTGAATATACTAAAGAACCATATTGTCAGATTAAAGCAGAAATAGAGGTGTTTGAAAAAGAAAAATGTAAAGGTGCAAAAATAAGGAGCAGGGCACAATATGTTTTAGATGGGGAAAGATGTACAAAATTTTTTTTGAATTTAGAGAAGAAAAAACAAGGTAA
>NC_133361.1:89558698-89561198 GCF_049309525.1 Garra rufa
TCTTTACCATACAACACAAGCTTCAGGACTGAAGAAGGAGTGCA
Organism: Garra rufa; assembly: GCF_049309525.1. Classification (NCBI taxonomy): domain Eukaryota; kingdom Metazoa; phylum Chordata; class Actinopteri; order Cypriniformes; family Cyprinidae; genus Garra; species Garra rufa. The sequence goes on from NC_133361.1 coordinate 89,558,743, forward strand.
GTACTTCAGAGTGATTCACGATAATCAAGTGAAGACATGCAGGATCTGTGTAAGTCCGGAGCATGAAAAAAAGGACTGCCCACAATTCACATGCAGAAATTGTCTTGAGCAGGGGCATTATGCGCGAGACTGTAAAGTCCCGCGGTGCCAAGGCTGCCAAAAGACAATGTTAAGATGCAGATGCGAGATAGAAGACGAGGAAAATGAAGATCCAGGAATGGAAATACAAGAGGTAATGGGAGTTACAACAATTGAGAGGTTAAATGACTCACAAAGGCAGACGCAAGGAGAGGACGAGAAACAAGATGACGAGGAAGAGGAGAACAACAACATAGATGAGAATAAAGAAAAGAAGGAAGATGAAGAACAAGGAATGGAGATGGGAGGAGGAGCGAACAAAGAGGATATAAATTTGATTAAAGAAGGATTTTCTAAGGAACAGGACGATGTGGACACTAATGAACTGGACTACGAAAAAGGACAAGAAAAAGAAAAAGCTGAGGATAAGGGAATAAAGACACTGACTGAGGTAAGAGGAGCAGACAATGGGGGGGAAATTCGTGGAATGGAAAACAAAGGAAAAGAAAGACTGAATAGATGTGTAAAAACAAGAAAAGATGGCTTAGACATTCAACAGGTTCTTAAAAGGCAGAAGATAAGAAGAGAAGAGCAAAAGGAAAGACTGGAGAGGAGGAAAGCTGAAATGGGTGAAGTAAAAAATACTTTTTTGAAAGACAATGAAACGGATTGAATGGTGGGTTTTGGTTTTTCCAATCTTTTCTTTAATGAGCTCTATATCAATTGTATCGCTGAATGCTAGAGGATTATCCAAATGTCAAAAGTTTGAAAGATTAATGTGTCTGACCAAAAAATGTGATGTGCTATGTTTACAAGAAACGAAATGGGAAGATAAAATAAGTGATGAAATTAGAAAATTATGGAACGGAGAAATATATAGTAACTGTGATATGGAAAGGAAGAGAGGGGTAGCTATTTTAATAAGAAAAGGAGTATTTGAAGAAGTAAATATAGATTATAAAGACACAAAGGGAAGAATAATAATTGTTAAATTTGTGTGTAATGGAAAAGAAATGAAAGTGTGTAATATACATGCACCAAATGATGAAAGAGATAAATTTAATTTTTACAGGGATATGAATGAGTTAATAGAAAAACATGACAACATTATGGTGTTAGGTGATTTTAACACTGTAATACAGAGAATTGATGTAGATGATTCAATGGGATTTAGAAGAGATAGAGGGAGGAATGAACTACATAACATAATGGAGAAATATAATATGGTGGATGTGTGGAGAGAGAGGAATGGTATGAAAAGAGAATATTCAAGAAGACAAATTGTTGACAGAGTTCTAAAGCAAAGTAGAATAGACTTATTTTTATGTAATAAAAAGGAAGCATATTATGTCACTAAGGCGTCTTACAAAAATTATAGTGAGAGTGATCATGATTTTTTATGGATATTGATGAATTTTAATGAGGCTGATAAAGGACCAGGGGTGTGGATATTAAATGCAGAACTTCTAAAAAATGAAATATACAGAATGGAAATAGAAAGTATAATAATTAATAGTGTAAATGAGGAAATGTATGAAATGGAAAAAGGGTTTTGGTGGGACATTCTAAAAAAAAGAATAAAAAAATTCTCAATGGAATATTCAAACAAATGGCAAAAAGTCAAAAAGATGAAAGAAAATAAGATCAAAAAAGAGTGGGATGAAGAAATGAGGAAAGTAAATGAGCATGATGAAAATATTGATAAGATAATAGAATTACAGGAAGAATTAAAGAAAATAGAAGAAGAGAAGTGTAAAGGAGCAATAATAAGAAGTAGGGCGAAAGACATTGTAGAAGGAGAAAGAAGTACAAAATATTTTTATGAATTAGAAAAAACAAGACAGAGAGCAGATATAATAAAAAGTATTAAAACAGAAGATGCAAGGATTGTAGAAGATAAAACAGGAATTTTGGAAGAAGTCAGAGAATTCTATAAGCATTTATTTACCAAAAATGAGATAGTTTTAGAAGATGAGGAATTTGTATTAAGTAAAATACAGGTTAAAGTTAATGAGGGAGACAAAGAAATGTGTGAGAGTGAGATTACGGAATTAGAAATAGGAATTGCAATTGATCAACTGAAAAATGGTAAAAGTCCAGGAATAGATGGATTAACAGCTGAATTTTATAAGGTTTTTAAAGATGTGTTATGTCCAATTTTAAATGAAATATTTATAGATAATTTTAAAAAAGGGAATTTAACGAATAGTATGAAGAAAGGTATGGTGAAAATAATTTACAAGAAAAAAGGTGATAAGAGAGACCTGAAAAACTACAGACCACTAAGCATGTTGAATACAGATTATAAAATATTAGCCAAAATTTTAGCCAATCGATTGAAAATAGTAGTACCAAATATAATTACTACAAATCAAGCA
>NC_133361.1:89568698-89573698 GCF_049309525.1 Garra rufa
AAGTCCCGCGGTGCCAAGGCTGCCAAAAGACAATGTTAAGATGCAGATGCGAGATAGAAGACGAGGAAAATGAAGATCCAGGAATGGAAATACAAGAGGTAATGGGAGTTACAACAATTGAGAGGTTAAATGACTCACAAAGGCAGACGCAAGGAGAGGACGAGAAACAAGATGACGAGGAAGAGGAGAACAACAACATAGATGAGAATAAAGAAAAGAAGGAAGATGAAGAACAAGGAATGGAGATGGGAGGAGGAGCGAACAAAGAGGATATAAATTTGATTAAAGAAGGATTTTCTAAGGAACAGGACGATGTGGACACTAATGAACTGGACTACGAAAAAGGACAAGAAAAAGAAAAAGCTGAGGATAAGGGAATAAAGACACTGACTGAGGTAAGAGGAGCAGACAATGGGGGGGAAATTCGTGGAATGGAAAACAAAGGAAAAGAAAGACTGAATAGATGTGTAAAAACAAGAAAAGATGGCTTAGACATTCAACAGGTTCTTAAAAGGCAGAAGATAAGAAGAGAAGAGCAAAAGGAAAGACTGGAGAGGAGGAAAGCTGAAATGGGTGAAGTAAAAAATACTTTTTTGAAAGACAATGAAACGGATTGAATGGTGGGTTTTGGTTTTTCCAATCTTTTCTTTAATGAGCTCTATATCAATTGTATCGCTGAATGCTAGAGGATTATCCAAATGTCAAAAGTTTGAAAGATTAATGTGTCTGACCAAAAAATGTGATGTGCTATGTTTACAAGAAACGAAATGGGAAGATAAAATAAGTGATGAAATTAGAAAATTATGGAACGGAGAAATATATAGTAACTGTGATATGGAAAGGAAGAGAGGGGTAGCTATTTTAATAAGAAAAGGAGTATTTGAAGAAGTAAATATAGATTATAAAGACACAAAGGGAAGAATAATAATTGTTAAATTTGTGTGTAATGGAAAAGAAATGAAAGTGTGTAATATACATGCACCAAATGATGAAAGAGATAAATTTAATTTTTACAGGGATATGAATGAGTTAATAGAAAAACATGACAACATTATGGTGTTAGGTGATTTTAACACTGTAATACAGAGAATTGATGTAGATGATTCAATGGGATTTAGAAGAGATAGAGGGAGGAATGAACTACATAACATAATGGAGAAATATAATATGGTGGATGTGTGGAGAGAGAGGAATGGTATGAAAAGAGAATATTCAAGAAGACAAATTGTTGACAGAGTTCTAAAGCAAAGTAGAATAGACTTATTTTTATGTAAGAAAAAGGAAGCATATTATGTCACTAAGGCGTCTTACAAAAATTATAGTGAGAGTGATCATGATTTTTTATGGATATTGATGAATTTTAATGAGGCTGATAAAGGACCAGGGGTGTGGATATTAAATGCAGAACTTCTAAAAAATGAAATATACAGAATGGAAATAGAAAGTATAATAATTAATAGTGTAAATGAGGAAATGTATGAAATGGAAAAAGGGTTTTGGTGGGACATTCTAAAAAAAAGAATAAAAAAATTCTCAATGGAATATTCAAAAAAATGGCAAAAAGTCAAAAAGATGAAAGAAAATAAGATCAAAAAAGAGTGGGATGAAGAAATGAGGAAAGTAAATGAGCATGATGAAAATATTGATAAGATAATAGAATTACAGGAAGAATTAAAGAAAATAGAAGAAGAGAAGTGTAAAGGAGCAATAATAAGAAGTAGGGCGAAAGACATTGTAGAAGGAGAAAGAAGTACGAAATATTTTTATGAATTAGAAAAAACAAGACAGAGAGCAGATATAATAAAAAGTATTAAAACAGAAGATGCAAGGATTGTAGAAGATAAAACAGGAATTTTGGAAGAAGTCAGAGAATTCTATAAGCATTTATTTACCAAAAATGAGATAGTTTTAGAAGATGAGGAATTTGTATTAAGTAAAATACAGGTTAAAGTTAATGAGGGAGACAAAGAAATGTGTGAGAGTGAGATTACGGAATTAGAAATAGGAATTGCAATTGATCAACTGAAAAATGGTAAAAGTCCAGGAATAGATGGATTAACAGCTGAATTTTATAAGGTTTTTAAAGATGTGTTATGTCCAATTTTAAATGAAATATTTATAGATAATTTTAAAAAAGGGAATTTAACGAATAGTATGAAGAAAGGTATGGTGAAAATAATTTACAAGAAAAAAGGTGATAAGAGAGACCTGAAAAACTACAGACCACTAAGCATGTTGAATACAGATTATAAAATATTAGCCAAAATTTTAGCCAATCGATTGAAAATAGTAGTACCAAATATAATTACTACAAATCAAGCATATGCTGTTCTAAAAAGAGATATTACTGATGTCATTAACAATATAAGAGATATGATATGGTACATGAAGGAGGAGAAAGAAACAGGATATATAATAAGTGTGGATTTAGAAAAGGCTTTTGATAGAGTTGAACACAAATACTTGATACATGTGATGGAGAGATTTGGTTTTGGGGAGAATTTTTTAAAATGGATAAAATGTTTATATACAGATATAAGTAGTTGTGTAAAAGTGAATGGTTTTTTAACTAAAGATTTTAAAATAACGAGATCAATCAGACAAGGTTGTCCTATGTCAGCATTATTATACACTTTAGTATCTGAAGCTTTAGGACTGGCAGTAGACCAGGAAAAGAACATAAAAGGAATACGCATAAAAGGAGAAGAATCAGAACAAAAAATATTTCAATATGCAGATGACACGACATTGTTTGTAAAAGATATTAAAAGTGTGGATAAAGCAATGGAAGTTTTAGAAAGATATTGTAAAGGAACAGGGGCAAAAGTTAATAAAGAAAAAACTACATACATGAAAATTGGATTACCGAATGATCTGCTGAATAAAATGCAATTTAAGGAAGAAAAGAAGAGTATGAAAATTTTAGGTATAAGGGTTGGAGAAAATGAAAATGAAATAAGAGAAGTGGTATGGGAGGAGGTTTTAAAAGGAATGGAGAAGAGATTAAATTTCTGGAAATTAAGAGGATTATTTTTAAAAGGGAAGGTTTTAGTTATTAATTCTTTGTTTTTATCAAAAATGTGGTATGTATTGGGTTCTGTGAGTTTGCCTATATGGGTGTATAAAAAAATCAAATCTATTGTTTTAAACTTTTTATGGGAGGGGAAACCATCGAAAATTGCTTATGACACTCTAATTGGAAAGGTGGAGGAAGGAGGGTTGGGACTAATAGATCCATTAATAAGAATGAAAAGTATAAGAATAAAAACTGTTAATAAATACTGGAAACATGGGAAATATGCGTGGAAGGGTGTAATGAACTATTTTTTAAATAAATGTGGAAAAATGGGAGATGATGTTTTATGGATGAAGCTAAAAGAAAACATGATGAACGGAATACCAGAGTTTTATAAAGAGGTTGTAAAAGCATGGGGTGATTTTAGAAAGCATGTTGTTTGTACGTCTTTTACCAGGGAAGAGATTTTAAGACAACCATTGTTTTTAAATAATCAAATTAAAAAGGGAAATGATACCATTTTTTATAAAAAATGGTTTTATGCGGGGATAAAGCAAATAAAAGATATCTTGTATGAAGTGATACCTGGTTTTGTACCGGTGCAAGTAATAAGAGACGCAATTGTAGAAAATTATGACAATGAAACTAAAACAGTCTTAGAAAAACAATACAAACAAATGAAAGAAGTAATACCGGAAGAATGGATAAATATTATAGAAGGTACAGAAGAAACAAAAGGTAATGATGGAATGATGATTGATTTTAAAAGTAATGACAAACAGCATGCTTTTAAAGATGGTATTTTAAAGATGTTTTATTCTTGTTTATGTGAAGATGTTTTTATCACACCAAAAGCAGAAGGATATTGGCAAAGATTGTACCCAAGTATGGAAACTAAGAAAATATGGAAAAATCTAAGAGCTTGGTGGAAAAGTCCAATTTTAGAAAACTTTGATTATATTTTAAGACATAATTGTTTATTAAGTGAAATGAGACTGTGTAAATTTGGAATGGCAAGTGATGCAATATGCAAGGTATGTAATAGGGAAGATGAAGGATTGATACATATTTTTTTTAAATGCACAGGGTTAAAATGTTTTATAAAAAAATTAAAAGAAATGACAAGTAAATTGGGAGTAGAACAAAGATGTATTGATGAAGAATGGGAAACAATGTTTTTATTTGGTTCTAAAGGTAATTTTAAGAATGTGTGTTTTTTAAATTTGATATTAACCATTGCTAGATTTGTAATTTGGAGCAGAAGGAATTTTGTCAAACAAAAGAAAACAAAAATACCTGTGTGCAAACTTTTTAAGGTGAAGATGTGTTTTATTTTAAATGTTTTGTTTGATTACTGTAATATGAATGAAGAGAAAGATGTTTTTGTCAAAATTTTTGTAAATGATAACCCATTTATTGAAATGACATGGTTTCGATTTAATGTATTGTTGCCAGAATGTGATTCAGACTGTTTTTAAAATGTATTAACATGTTTTAAATAAAAAAAAAAAAAAAAAAAAAAAAAGAGCGGCCGATCTCGTCTGATCTCGGAAGCAAAGCAGCGTCGGGCCTGGTTAGTACTTAGATGGGAGACCGCCTGGGAATGCCAGGTGCTGTAAGCTTTTGCCTTTTCTTCACTATTTATATAATATGCTGGCTTTTACGGAGGCTGATCTTTAAATAGCCCACTTTTTGGAGCAGCCCTCGCTTACGGCCATACTGCGCTGAGACCGCCCGATCTCGTCTGATCTCGGAAGCAAAGCAGCGTCGGGCCTGGTTAGTACTTGGATGGGAGACCGCCTGGGAATACCAGGTGCTGTAAGCTTTTGCCTTTTCTTCACTATTTATATAATATGCTGGCTTTTAGAAAGACGTGTTTTACCGCTCTATTTATTACAATCATTTAAATGTATAATAGAGTGTTAAGTGTTTTACATGTTTTTTTAGGCCATTTTATTGCTCTTAACATTTTAAGTGTGTGTGT
>NC_133361.1:90285824-90290824 GCF_049309525.1 Garra rufa
GTTGGTATAGTTTAACTGGCACCGCACCCGTACGAAAAATGGAGGTGGCAGAAAGGAGCTCAGTGAACAAAAAGCCTGCCGTGACCCGGATTCGAACCGGGGTTGCTGCGGCCACAACGCAGAGTACTAACCACTATACGATCACGGCGCACCACTGGCTCACATCTGGTGGTGCTGGCCGTCCGAATTGAAAAAAAAGGGCTAGCGGCGCTTTTTATTACTGTGGAGAGAGGGCACACAAATGCGTGCTAGGGACACGGAAGAAAAGGGACCGCCTACTTCTCCTCAGCACTGGTGAAGAGCGTAGTCGGCAGGATTCGAACTTGCGCTGGGAGACCCCAATGGATTTCTAGTCCATCGCCTTAAGCACTCGGCCACGACTACGGCGACCCTGCCGTCCTCTGTCCCGTTGTCGACCTCAAAGTTGGCTGAAAAAACAATGAACTGGCTACCGCTTTACTAAAATCGTCTAGCGCAAAACTCCTAAAGGGGAAAACAGCCCACCACAAGCAACGAAAAATTCATGAAGCAATCACTCTATGTGAACTCTGTCACATCTTTAAGCGTACGCCGACACACGGCAGTGCTGGACTGTCACGACTGCAAGCTGAGGCCGCCGACAAGAAGATGGCCCTTCGCCCGAACAGGGACTTGAACCCTGGACCCTCAGATTAAAAGTCTGATGCTCTACCGACTGAGCTATCCGGGCTCTTGTGTTTTGTGTGCCTCTTACTTTTTATATAAGAACACTTTCTCCACAAGCCGCCTGGGAGAAGCTCACTTGCCACAGGAGCTACGGGACAAAGGCTGCACGCAATTACGTCAGAGAGAGCGAAGGCCAAAGGCCTTGGAAGGCCCAACCACCGTCGCAAGAAGCTAAAGGTAAAAGGGGGAATGCCCGACCACATTCGGCCCCTACTCCATGAAATACCAGATTGACCCGCCACGAGCTAAACTCTCTCAACATCTTGAATGCTACACATTACAGAGGGTCATTATTTGGACCGCTTTATTTCATTTAATATTTTTTTTTGGCCTCTAATACGGGGGCATGAAAAAAGAGATGACATTACCTTGATCGGGTTTGTGAATACTGGGTGAAGGAAGGGACTTTCGTAACTTTTACTTCTCCCACTTGGAGTGAGGGGGGTGACGAAAATCATGTTGGCAGGTGTCGGCACCCTAGATTACCCTTGGTGAGCGTAGTGGTTTACCACAGTGAGCGCACAGGTCCAAGGGCATAGAGACACATATCAAGTTTCTCGTCATCAGCGCATAAACAGCCCACCACAAGCAACGAAAAATTCATGAAGGGGCAGCATAGCAAACACTCTATGTGAACTCTGTCACATCTTTAAGCGTACGCCGGGCTCTTGTGTTTGGTGTGCCTCTTACTTTTTATATAAGAACACTTTCTCCACAAGCCGCCTGGGAGAAGCTCACTTGCCACAGGAGCTACGGGACAAAGGCTGCACGCAATTACGTCAGAGAGAGCGAAGGCCAAAGGCCTTGGAAGGCCCAACCACCGTCGCAAGAAGCTAAAGGTAAAAGGGGGAATGCCCGACCACATTCGCCACGGTTCGAACCTGCGCGGGGAGACCTGTCATCTCTCGCCTGCCTGTGGACCACCTGCTCTCTTGGCTGGAGGCGGGCAGCACAGGATGCCGCCGAGCTTCAGGCGCATAATTCAACTGAAGGGTGAGTTGGCAAAAAGGAGCTGGACGTCCCCGTCGCTTAACAGCAAAGGGCTGCCGTGACCCGGATTCGAGCATTCTTTTCTGATTGCTTAAAACTGGCACAGAGCGCTTGGTTGCTGGTATAGTGGTGAGCATAGCTGCCTTCCAAGCAGTTGACCTGGGTTCGATTCCCGGCCAACGCATTGTTTTCGGCTGCGGTTGACCTCGAAGCAGAACTCCTTCTGTGACCTCTGTCTGCACCAAAAGCTTTTGGATGAGTCGTTCAACAGCAGCAGAGAACTAGGTCTCCCCGTTGGGGAATCTAACCCCAGTCTTCCACGTGACAGGCGGAGATACTGTCCACTATACTAATGAAGAGTTGCGCTTGCTGTTCTTCGCTCTCAGCACACGCGACTGCACCCAACTTGCCAAAACGAGCCCCTACTCCATGAAATACCAGATTGACCCGCCACGAGCTAAAGTCTCTCAATATCTTGAATGCTACACATTACAGTGGGTCATTATTTGGACCGCTTTATTTCATTTAATATTTTTTTTGGCCTCTAATACGGGGGCATGAAAAAAGAGATGACATTACCTTGATCGGGTTTGTGAATACTGGGTGAGGGAAGGGACTTTCGTAACTTTTACTTCTCCCATTTGGAGTGAGGGGGGTGACGAAAATCATGTTGGCAGGTGTCGGCACCCTAGATTACCCTTGGTGAGCGTAGTGGTTTACCACAGTGAGCGCACAGGTCCAAGGGCATAGAGACACATCTCGAGTTTCTCGTCATCAGCGCATAAACAGCCCACCACAAGCAACGAAACATTCATGAAGGGGCAGCATAGCAAACACTCTATGTGAACTCTGTCACATCTTTAACCCTCAAAGACCGAGACAGCCGCCGGCGGCTAAAAATAACTATTGATCTTAAATGTTTAATAACTTTTGAACCGCTAATCCAATTTGAATGCTTTAAAAAGTCTCGTAAAGTATAGAGTCTGCTCTTTTCAGTGGTATCGCATTTGTCTCATTTGGATATTCAGAGGCTCCGTAGTAAGCGTGATTACGTCATCACATTTCCTCAGCACTGATTCGTCAGATGAAATCAACACGTTTTGGTCCTCTGAGCCAAACAGGAACGATTGTTGATGCTTAGTCCCACCCCTGTGCCCCGATTGGTTCAAACTGTCATCTATTCAACCAATAAACATAGGTTTTGGTCTTTTGAACCACCGATTAGTATGTTTCTTTGCAGATCTGAACAGACGCAAAGTGAAAGCAAAGTGCGTCTTGCGTGCATGAAAACAAACGCAAAATAACACATTTGCATGACAGCATTCTTTGAAAATGTACAGAAATACTCACGACAGAGCCCTTTGACATAAAACAAACCAAAAACAAGGATGAAACAACAGTAGATATCGGATAAAGCACTGGAATGTGGGTTTTCGGTCACTAGGCGATGTCCCGGTAAAATAGATTCCGACGCAGACTACAGCCAGCAGATCCATCTATTTGGTTGTTATATTATGTAACTAATTATTATATAGTTTTTAAAGATTATTTGTACTATTTTTTCGGTTGCACTCTGTATATTTCTCTCTCATTTTGTGTGTAGTTTGTGAATAATTTGGATTGTTTATTTATTTTTTTGTTGCACAAGACAGTTTGTGCATTTTTTCTTGTGCTACTTTCTACACTATTTGTGTTTATTGTTCATCTTTTGGATTAAGAATATATTTATGAAATAGTAAATTATTTTTTACTGTGTTTTGCTATTATTTAACACTGTTTCTGCAATGACTTTATTCCTGAAACGTTTTTGGACAGATCTATATTGTCAATAAACGAAATGGGCCTGTTTTTCACTGAAAAGCACATAAATAATATTGTAATAATTGGCTATAACTTGCTTGGGGAATGTTATATATAGACAAAATTTTATTTGGAAGTGTAAAACACCTAAATACAAATTTTTAAAGAAAAAAATCTAAACTTCAGGAGTTTTTGTTTGAGTACACAGTAAAAAACACCCAATTGTTGGTAGCGTTTTTTACTAAAATTCTGGAAATTCACTAATTTTTAGAGAAAACAAAAGGAAATTTGTAATTTTAAATTAGCTAGACATAAAGTTCAAGTTCTTATGTTTATAATGATATATGACAATTGATGCTGACTGCTAGAATAGGTCTGAAAAAACAAAGAAATATACAGGTGCCTCAGGTGCCCCAAAAATGTTCTAGGTCTTTAAGGGTTAAGCGTATGCCGCCACACGGCAGAGCTGGACCGGCACGACTGCAAGCTGAGGGCGACAACAAGAAGATGGCCATTCACCGGAACCTAGGACTTGAACCCTGGACCCTCAGATTAAAAAAAAGTCTAATGCTCTACCGACTGAGCTATCCGGGCTCTTGTTTATTGCGCGCTTCTTACTTTTTATATAAGAACACTTTCTCCACAAGCCGCCCGGCAGAAGCTCACTTGCCACTGGAGCTACGGGACAAAGGCCGCACGCAATTACGTCAGAGAGAGCGAAGGCCAAAGGCCTTGGAAGGCCCAACCACCGTCGCAAAAAGCTAAAGGTAAAAGGGGGAGTGCCCGACCGTAGTCGGCAGGGTTCGAACCTGCGCGGGGAGACCCCAATGGATTTCGAGTCCATCGCCTTAACCTCTCGGCCACGACTACGCCTGCATATGGACCGCCTGCTCCCTTGTCTCGAGGCGGGCAGCACAGGATGCCGCCGAGCTTCAGGCGCAAAATCCAACTGAAGGGTGAGTTGGCAAAAAGAAGCTGGACGTCCCCGTCGCTCAATGACAAAGGGCTGCCATGACCCGGATTCGAGCATTCTTTTCTGACCGCTTAAATCTTGCACTGAGCGCCTGCGTTGGTGGTATTGTGGGGAGCATAGCTGCCTTCTAAGCACTTGTCCTGGGTTCGATTCCCGGCCAACGCGTTGTTTTCGGCTGCGGTTGACCTCGAAGCAGAACTCCTTCTGTGACCTCTGTCTGCACCAAAAGCTTTTGGATGAGTCGTTCGACAGCAGCAGAGAGCTAGGTCTCCCCGTTGGGGAATCTAACCCCGGTCTTCCACGTGACAGGCGGAGATACTGTTCACTATACTAACGAAGATTTGCGCTTGCTGTTCTTCGCTCTCAGCACACGCGACTGCACCCAACTTGCCAAAATGAGCCCCTACTCCATGAAATACCAGTTTGACCCGCCACGAGCTAAACTCTCTCAACATCTTGAATGCTACACATTACAGAGGGTCATTATTTGGACCGCTTTAGTTCATTTAATATTTGTTTTTTGGCCTCTAAT
>NC_133361.1:90300824-90368778 GCF_049309525.1 Garra rufa
ACTCCTGTGCATGTTTTGAAAGTGCTAAAGAACAGAAAACAAAACTATACTATTAAATAAAACTGTCTTAATGTCCATGGCACTAGTGCACTCATTGCAAGTGCAAAAGAACAGAAAGCAGAAAACAATACACATAAATAAAACTTTATCCCCTTTATTTTTTGGACTCTTATGGATGGCACAGAGCTTGAAATGGTCTCTATCAGGCAACAACAATCTGGCCACTGGGCAAGTGGGGCAGTGGTGGTGAATGTATGCCTCTTCACGCTCTTCACCCCTGGAGTGAACCTGTGTCCAGCCTGCTCTGCTGTCTGGCAGCAAACACCACTCTCTTCTTATCGTAATCCAGCAGGTTCTGCCAACTATATTGCTCACCTAAGCAGAGAGAGCATATAATACAAGGCAAATGAGAAAACAAAACAAGTGGTAGTGTTAACATATGACAGATCAAGTAGAGAAACTGACCTGCTGGTTGGTGAGAGCCAGAGATGGCTGATTCCTGAGCTCCACAAGATACTCCGCAAGGCTGTCCACTTTGTCCAGCACACAAGCACTATCCAAAGCCTGTGAGAAAAATACAAACAAAAAGAAAAAAATGAAATGAACAACATTATGAGTACAGTGAAGTGGGACAAAAAAAACAACAACTAATAAATATATATATGTTTTTCTAGAAGTTTTTTTTTTGTCAACTTCAGACAAAAAGCTACAGGTCAGCACAAATTATTTTTTTCCCTAGAAATTTAACAATATTACATAAAACATAATTACAAACATACATTCAACAAGATATTTACATACCACAGACTCGTCAGGAGACGCTGAGGCACCTGGCGTGAAGGGGGCATCAGGCTGAGTAAAGGAAGGCACAGGCTGAGTGGAGGACAGAGAGAAGCTTGGGTCATCAGTAAGACTTGACACAAGTGTTTGGTCCTCCCCGAAGCCCTCGTCTTCTTTATCCTCGCCTTCATCCACATCCTCCAGCATGTTCTCTGTCTCTTCTGAGTCATGGGTCCACTACCAGGGGCTGTCTAGTCTGACCCAGGAGGTAGTCAACACCAAGCAGCTCTCCTATGAAAAAAAATAATAATAAAAGAAAACACACAAATACAGGATCAGTCAAAAGTTTGGACACATTACTATTTTTAATGTTTTTGAAAGAAGTGTCTTATGCTCATCAGTCCAGCATTTATTTAATAAAAAATACAAAAAAACATCAATAATATTATAAAATGTTAATAAAGTTTAAATTTACAGTTACATATACTTTAAATTTAATTTATTTCTGTCATCAACACTGAATATATTTAGCAATCATTTTAGAAATCATTAAAAAGTTAAATAAAGAACAGCATTAGAAATATAATAGAAAATCTTCTGTAACAATATACAGTACTGTTCAAAAGGTTTTTTTTTTTAAGAAATTAATGCTATTCTTTTTAACTTTTTAGTCATCAATGAATTCTGCAAAACATATCACAGTTTTCATTAAAAATAAAAATTAATACAAATATGCAGTACAAATTATTTTTCCTGTATTTTTGATCATATAAATGCAGGCTTAATAAGCCACTTCTTTCAAAAACATTAAATACAGTCATGTGTAAAAATGTTTGACAAATAATGTACACATACATATTCTACAATGAGATACAGGTAACTTTACCTTCTGGTAGAGGTTGTGCCACTTCTGCTGCCGTGGTGCTGGTCTGTTGCCTCCAGACGGACAAACCCCAGAGCTGGCAAAAGTCCTCAACCTGGCCATCCAGACGCACACTGTAAAAAACAACCTATAGAATCTACTCAATAAAATGGGGTAAACTGATGTAACAATTTGCACAGTTTGTTTGGGTAGATTCTATCCTATATATCTGAGTAAAGAATACCTGAATTGATCAGCTAAGACAAACTAAAAAAAGTAGGTAAAGTCTACACAGCAAAAAGCCCAGTATTAAATGAACTCTCCCAATAGTTTGAGTCCATACTCAGAGTATTAAAATGAACACTGAAGCAGTGTTAGAGTTATTGAGGTAATTAAGTTATTCATTGAGTGGTGATTGACCATTATTATATACCTGATGTTAAAAAGCAGAATCACCAAAAGGAGAAAATCTAATTTTGTAAGTCACCATTATAGTGGTCAGTGTTAGCATTAGTTTAGCTCTTTACCATTAACTTCTTAACATTAGGTTTTGTTTGGGTGCTCTAATTGAGTTATAACGGTCAGAAAAACCAGGAGAAATTAGATTATGTGGTGTTGAACATGCTTTGACAAAGTCATAATATAATGACCTGAATAACTGAGTTATATTTTATTTGTTAATTACACTGGATTAATCAGAGAGGTGTTTTTGAAGCTTATTTTGACAAAAATATTCACATATTTTAGATATAGACACACAGACATCAACAATCAGCATGAGAATCACAACAATGGTGACCATCAAAAACGTATGTTGTAGCCAATCAAAACTCATCCGTGTCTCCCATCATGCATTGCGGCATGAATAAATTATGAGCTGATTATTTCCGTGATGTTTAGAGATGATCTGTTTCTGAATATGCTGTTCGTCACCATTGTTGAGATTCATATGCTGATTCCTGATGTCAGTGTGTGCCTAAAAGAGCAACTTTTCTAATTTTTTTGATCAGAGGAACTTGTAAAAATGCCAATAAAAAAAAAGCTTTATTATTTTTTGCTGCTGTGAAACCCCAATGCAGTTGTAATAAACAAAGAATATAGAACTGAAAGACTAGACTCTAAACGATTCCAGTGGCTCAAATTAAGCTTAATTTAAACCAGAATTATCACCACTGCATGACTTTTGCTCTTTAGCTTGTCTGGCTGGTTTAGCTAAACAGCTAAACAAAACTTAATGCTAAAAAGCTATAGGTCAAGAGCCCAACTAATGCTAACACTGACCACTATAATGGTGACATAAAAATTTTGTCACCATTAAAGTCTTCAATCATTTTCAATCACCACTCAATGAATCACTTAATTACCTGATTAGCTTTGACACTGCTTCAGTGTTGATTTTAACACTCTGAGTATGGACTCAAATAAACTCCCGGGAGAGTTCATTTAATACTGCGCTTTTTGCTGTGTAGACTTTACCTACTTTTTTTTTTGTTTTTCTTAGCTGATAAATTCAGGTATTCTTTACTCAGATATATAGGATAGAATCTACCCAAACAAACTGTGTAAATTGTTACATCAGTTTACCCCATTTTATTGAGTAGATTCTTAAATTCAGGTATTCTTTACTCAGATATATAGGACAGAATCTACCCAAACAAACTGAGTGCAAATTGTTACATCAGTTTACCTCATTTTATTGAGTAGATTCTATAGGTTGTTTTTTACAGTGCACAAACCCCAGAGCTGGCAAAAGTCCTCAACCTGGCCATCCACTCGCCATCACCCATGACCTTGTGGCTCTTTGGCTTAGTGCTCATCTAAATATAATAGGAAAATAATAGTCAGTAATGTGCATTTTGCAGGTATTGGACAACTACACAAATGTTTTTAATTTATTTTTAATGATACAAAGCTAACTAAATAATGGCACCCATTACAACAATACATTATTTTATTGCTAATAAAGAAAAACAAGGTTACACATTTATTTAAAGGTGTTACACTACAATTATACATATAAGTATTTGAATATTAAATTACCATACAGTTACTAAAGGGGTAAGATTATTGTTTTGTTTGGTTTACAGTTAGTTGAATCCAATTACACATAATTTACTGTTATTACTATAGTAACTACATAAAGCATGTATTAATGACAATGTGAAATAAAGTACATTGTTAGTTAAAAGCTGTGGTTATACATGATATGATAATCAATCTGAGAAAAAAAAAAAACCAAACAAAGAACATAGTAAGTAAACTTTATAAACCATGTTTAATTTTTGTAAGGGATGTCTATATAACATTGAATTTTCATTTCAATTATTATTTGTAGCACTTGCATCTGTTTATATAAATAGTAATCCATCTGCAAACACAAAACTTGATTACTACATTCACACATAGCAAAATCACATTAAATGGTAATTAGAAATGTCTACAACTAAACATATTTTTAAATCCAAATCAAACTTTAAATAGAATAAATGTGTTTACTATGCAAAATTACAGGCAAATGGTGTTTTATATGTGAGATTATAGGCAAATCATGAAAACAAAACATGATTATTACACTTTCACTTTAGTAAAAGCATGGTAAATTACTTGTTTTTTTCATTCATATTTTAATTTATAGTAAGACTGTGTTTACACTTAAAGAACGAGTAAACTGAGTTTAATAAGTACGATTATAGGCACAATTGTGTTTAATATGTGAGATTATAGGCAAGGAAACATGATTACTACACTTTCACTATAGTAAAGCCATGGTAAATGACGACAAACACAAGCACAACGTTTTTTGTTGTTGCTATTCATTCAGATTTTCATTTATAGTAAGACTGTGTTCATACAGTTGTAATCGATCAGCCAAAAACACAACATGGTTACTACGATTCACTATAGTAAAAACACGGTAAACTGTCATAAGGAATGACTGCACTTACAGCTGAAACACGTTTTTTCCCCCATTTAAATAGAACTTAAGAACGTGTAAATAGACTTTAGAAAGTAAGATTACATTTAAACGGTGTTTCATTATGGGCAATTCGCGAGTCAAAAGTTTGTGAACACAAAACACAGATGAATGACGGACGAAAACGTAACGAGTTACCAATTGAGAACATTGTAAACAGAGAGAAAGAAAGAAGAAAACATGTATTACTTACATTGAAAAGTTATCCTATATTCCGTTCGTCTGATTTTTGAACCTGACTTAGAATGAAACTAAGCATGGTGAGTGGCTCTCAACAAAGGAGCTCGAGCGATGCGATTGGCACCTCGTCCATTCTCACAATGGACGGCGAGCGACGCGATTGGCTCTCATCCATTCTCACAATGGACGGCGAGCGACGCGATTGGCTCTCGTCCATTCTCACAATGGACGGCGAGATCGGCGATTGGACGAGGAGACGGCCGCGGAAACAGACGATCCTGCTCCAGGTAGCGCCACAGAGACAGCCGCTGTGGCTTGCTGCCGCCGGATCACCGGTGTAAAAGCAAGGGTTAGGGTTAGTGATAGGGATTAAAATCGCTCGCACTAACAGCGACATCTGTTTTGAAAGATGTTTCCGGAGCTCGCAAAATCCACTCAGCCTGCGCGGCGAATGGGCACGCTGGAGCCCGCCACCCTTTTGGGAAGAAAGAGAGTCAACAGAGCCGCCCAACGTGGGGCTCGAACCCACGACCCTGAGATTAAGAGTCTCATGCTCTACCGACTGAGCTAGCCGGGCTGGTTGTGGGCTTCTTCACTGGGTCGGACCCAGTTTTCATCGGCCCCCAAATTACACAGGCGAAACGGAGGCTCTCGCGTTGTGCGAGACTGTCGAGCCCTCCCCGTGGGTAGGGCTTAGAGCAGGCTTAGAGTTTTCTTCTGTCGGTTTTGACCCAATCTATTTTTGGGAAGCGCAGTTTGACCCAGCAGTGCGGGCCAACAACACGTTCTGTTTTGCCGCGTGAAGGCGGGTCAATGCTTTGGACAGCGTATGGTTGAGATGTGATTTTCCACCAATTTGGGGCACCTTTCTTAAGGAAATCAAGGATGATTTGATGGGAAATGGCAAACTGCTGTAGCGTTTGGCTAACAAGCCAAAGCTACAAAGGATGTACCGGTGCCCGGTGAAAGCACAGCAGCAGCTGAAAAGGTCCGCAGCATGGCCTCTCTCAGTCAGCAAGGGGGCGGGGAGGCCGAGTGGTTAAGGCGATGGACTGCTAATCCCATCCTTGTCGTTCGGTTCCTTTAGCACTGGACCTTAATCTAGGTCCTGGGGACCCCATGCTGAACTTTTTGTGTGTCCTCCTTATCTAACACACTCAGTTCAGTTCTTTGAGTTCTCTACTAATGAGCTGATGATCTGAATCTGGAGTGCTAAATAAAAGACGCCACGTAATATGACGAGGTGGCCGAGTGGTTAAGGCGATGGACTGCTAATCCATTGTGCTCTGCACGCGTGGGTTGGAATCCCATCCTCGTCGTTCGGTACATTTAGCAGTGATCCTCGGTCCTGGGGACCCCACTCTGCAATTTTTGTGTGTCTTCCCTATCTGACACACTCAGTTCAGTTCACCGAGCGCTCTACTAATGAGCTGGTGGTCTGAATCGGGAGTGTTAAACAAAAGGACCGTGCAAAACGAAAGGTGGTCGAGTGGTTAAGGCGATGCAAGGCTAGTCCGTTGTGCTCGGCACGCCTTGGTTTGTGTGGGTTCGAATCCCATCCTCTTCATTTGATGCTTTAGCACCACTGAGAGCCCACCGGAACAGACAGGCCCAACCTGTTTACGATGGGTAGCGGCGAGCTGTGACTGTGCTGTAGTTTATTGATAACTGCCGCAAAGTCTTGAGAACATATTGACAAAACAACAAGTCTTCTGGCTCCGGCACGCTATGATCGGTGGACACCTCTTTGACGAGGACCAACAACCAGCCACGCCAATAAAAGGAAACAAAACGAAGCAAGACTATCTTTCTCAACAAGCCTCCAGAGAGACTGGCAAAAATTGCCGATGCTGACTGTATTTCAAGTCATCCCGGTGGGGTATTGGGTATTGACTTTGTGGCAACATGGAACTTTTGCATCTACATTAATATTAGTCTGTTTCTTCTTATTCTGAGGTCACCGTAGCCACCAGATCCATTCTGTATTCCGATCTGATGGTCACTACAGTCCCCCGGTTCCAGTCCGTACCAAGAGCAGATAGTGGATCAGCACCTTCAGCCGAATGTCAGCGGAAACTATGTCAACTAGATGAGCCCCAGAGACAGATCATCAGTAAAGAAGGCATCCACATGCCACAGCAAACTACTCGAGCTGGTGAAAATGTTCACCAAACACCCGCCGCTGAATTCTTTTAAAACAAGCCAGCTTATTGAAGGTGCACAAGATAAACGCCCTGAGAAAGCTGTGCCTCGCAACCCTAAGAATGGCATAGGCGTTAGTGGACACCTGACGCGCGTGCAAAACTCCGGCATTTCACACGTCCCTGGGTGGGCTCGAACCACCAACCTTTCGGTTAACAGCCGAACGCGCTAACCGATTGCGCCACAGAGACAGCCGCTGTTGCTTGCTGCCGCCGGATCACCGGTGTAAAAGCAAGGGTTAGGGTTAGTGATAGGGATTAAAATCGCTCGCACTAACAGCGACATCTGTTTTGAAAGATGTTTCCGGAGCTCGCAAAATCCACTCAGCCTGCGCGGCGAATGGGCACGCTGGAGCCCGCCACCCTTTTGGGAAGAAAGAGAGTCAACAGGGCCGCCCAACGTGGGGCTCGAACCCACGACCCTGAGATTAAGAGTCTCATGCTCTACGGACTGAGCTAGCCGGGCTGGTCGTGGGCTTCTTCACCGGGTCGGACCCAGTTTTCATCGGCCCCCAAATTACACAGGCGAAACGGAGGCTCTCGCGTTGTGCGAGACTGTCGAGCCCTCCCCGTGGGTAGGGCTTAGAGCAGGCTTAGAGTTTTCTTCTGTCGGTTTTGACCCAATCTATTTTTGGGAAGCGCAGTTTGACCCAGCAGTGCGGGCCAACAACACGTTCTGTTTTGCTGCGTGAAGGCGGGTCAATGCTTTGGACAGCGTATGGTTGAGATGTGATTTTCCACCAATTTGGGGCACCTTTCTTAAGGAAATCAAGGATGATTTGATGGGAAATGGCAAACTGCTGTAGCGTTTGGCTAACAAGCCAAAGCTACAAAGGATGTACCGGTGCCCCGTCGTCCGAGCAGAATCCACATTCGGCCGTAATCGGAGGTTACTACTAACGTTCGATTGTGTCTCATAGGGAGTTTGACGCAGGGCCTCAGTGGAAAACAGGCCCTCGGCGGCTGAAACAAAAGACGAAGAAGGCATCCACATGCACATGATTCAGGAGTGTTAAACAAAGAAACCACGCAAGATGACGAGGTGGTCCAGCGGTTAAGGCGGTGGAAGGCTAATACATTGTGCTCGACATGCACTGGAAGCTTTAGCGCCACTGAGAGCCCACCGGACCAGACAGGCCCAACCTGTTTACGATGGGTAACGGTGAGCTGTAATTGCGCTGCAGTTTAATGATACCCGTCTTGAGGACATATTTACAAAACAACAAGCCTTCTGGCTCTGGCGCTCAATCATCAGCAGACACCTTTTCAACGAGAAGCAAAACCTAAACGAAACAAGACTACTTTTTCTCAACAATACTCTAAGCCTCCAGAGAGGCTAGCAAAAATTGCCAAAGCTGACTGTATTTCAAGTCATCCTGGCGGGGTATTGGGTAAAGTTTTCAACCAGCAATGATCGCGCCTCGGATAAACCTCACAGGCTACAATATTGCCTCTGCGAAAGAATGCCGGCGACGGTCGTGACCTTTTCAGGCACCAACGTGGATGTGAACCGACAAGGTGGTAGCAAGCTTTAAACTGCCGCACAAACAGTCTCCTGGCACGGGTTGCTGCACCGTGTTTCTACGGAACAGATTAGAGGTGTGTAAAAGACGGCTCATTCACTATTCCCTCTGTGCTCAAAACAGCCTGCTGAAAGCACAGCAGCAGCTGAAAAGGTCCGCAGCATGGCCTCTCTCAGTCAGCAAGGGGGCGGGGAGGCCGAGTGGTTAAGGCGATGGACTGCTAATCCCATCCTTGTCGTTCGGTTCCTTTAGCACTGGACCTTAATCTAGGTCCTGGGGACCCCATGCTGAACTTTTTGTGTGTCCTCCTTATCTAACACACTCAGTTCAGTTCTTTGAGTTCTCTACTAATGAGCTGATGATCTGAATCGGGAGTGCTAAATAAAAGACGCCACGTAATATGACGAGGTGGCCGAGTGGTTAAGGCGATGGACTGCTAATCCATTGTGCTCTGCACGTGTGGGTTGGAATCCCATCCTCGTCGTTCGGTACATTTAGCAGTGATCCTCGGTCCTGGGGACCCCACTCTGCAATTTTTGTGTGTCTTCCCTATCTGACACACTCAGTTCAGTTCACCGAGCGCTCTACTAATGAGCTGGTGGTCTGAATCGGGAGTGTTAAACAAAAGGACAGCGCAAAACGAAAGGTGGTCGAGTGGTTAAGGCGATGCAAGGCTAGTCCGTTGTGCTCGGCACGCCTTGGTTTGTGTGGGTTCGAATCCCATCCTCTTCATTTGATGCTTTAGCACCACTGAGAGCCCACCGGAACAGACAGGCCCAACCTGTTTACGATGGGTAGCGGCGAGCTGTGACTGTGCTGTAGTTTATTGATAACTGCCGCAAAGTCTTGAGAACATATTGACAAAACAACAAGTCTTCTGGCTCCGGCACGCTATGATCGGTGGACACCTCTTTGACGAGGACCAACAACCAGCCACGCCAATAAAAGGAAACAAAACGAAGCAAGACTATCTTTCTCAACAAGCCTCCAGAGAGACTGGCAAAAATTGCCGATGCTGACTGTATTTCAAGTCATCCCGGTGGGGTATTGGGTATTGACTTTGTGGCAACATGGAACTTTTGCATCTACATTAATATTAGTCTGTTTCTTCTTATTCTGAGGTCACCGTAGCCACCAGATCCATTCTGTATTCCGATCTGATGGTCACTACAGTCCCCCGGTTCCAGTCCGTACCAAGAGCAGATAGTGGATCAGCACCTTCAGCCGAATGTCAGCGGAAACTATGTCAACTAGATGAGCCCCAGAGACAGATCATCAGTAAAGAAGGCATCCACATGCCACAGCAAACTACTCGAGCTGGTGAAAATGTTCACCAAACACCCGCCGCTGAATTCTTTTAAAACAAGCCAGCTTATTGAAGGTGCACAAGATAAACGCCCTGAGAAAGCTGTGCCTCGCAACCCTAAGAATGGCATAGGCGTTAGTGGACACCTGACGCGCGTGCAAAACTCCGGCATTTCACACGTCCCTGGGTGGGCTCGAACCACCAACCTTTCGGTTAACAGCCGAACGCGCTAACCGATTGCGCCAAAGCTGGGGAACAATAGTCTGTTAAGGGGGGGGGGGGGAGAAGAGGAAGGAGGGGAAGAAGGGGGGGGGGAAAGAGAAAAAGAAAGAAAAAAGAGAGGAAAAAGGAAAAAATGAAGAGAAAAGAAATAAAAGGAAATTTTATCCCTTTGTCCTTCAAAGCAATATTTTTGGAGTGTATATTTACAATAAATTATCTGAAAAAAAATATGTTTTCTCTATTTTCCTATACATTTATATGGGAGTAAGGTTGATCACAAATTCCCAGTTCATATTACACTGTTGCCATAAATTAAAGTGTTTACTGAATGTTTTATTTATCAGTAATTATCCCATAAATGATGTCCATATGAATGAAATTATTTCTGAAATGACAAATTAATATTAAATTAGATTTTTATTACTGATTATTGATATTATATTCAGTTTTTGCACTTTTAGTTTAAATATATTTCTGCTGAAGTTATGTTCTAAAACTTACAGTACAAAAATAGTCAATTTATTTATTAAATAATCCTCAAATTTATCAACATTTTTAAGTGGGCCTATAACTGTTTAATGATACTGTAACAATGACGAACAAAAAGAGTTATTTAATCAAGAACAAACTTTTATTTTTCAATCAGTCACAGCCAATTATTCATTATTCCTTTTTTTACATTTTTATTCTTATAGTTACTATGTTGCATTTGCAGAAAACAGAACTATACATACAAATAAAACTGTCCAATGTCCATGGCTCTTGTGCATTAACTGCAAGTGAAAAGAACAGAAAGCACAGAACAATACAAATGAATAAAACTTTAAAATATTAATGACTCCTGTGCATGTTTTGCAAGTGCTAAAGAACAGAAAACAAAACTATACTTTTAAATAAAACTGTCTTAATGTCCATGGCACTAGTGCATTCATTGCAAGCAGTGGTGGCTGGTGCTAAAAATTTTTAGGGGGGCACACACAAAATAAATCACATTGTTAATACAGGCTTTATTATCAGTAAAGTAATCATTAAACATTTGTAATCATCCAAAAAAATATTAGCCATTTATATTAATGTGATTCAGAGATGAAGGCCATAATACTAATATTATCCACACGAGGGAGCCACAGGATAAATCTCAGTTTAAAGACAGTGAAAATAAATTGATTTGTAGTAAAACATTGCATATAAATTAATTTTCATAAAGTTATATATAGTCCGATATAATAAGTAACTGTTATGCAAAAACTGTAAATACTAAATACTTGTAGACCATTAATTGTTTTGACCTAATTACAATGGTATTGACAATATATTTGTCCAGTTGGTAGACATAACTGAATGTATGTCCAATTAAAGAAGGAACACTATCTATCTATCTATCTATCTATCTATCTATCTATCTATCTATCTATCTATCTATCTGTCTATCTGTGTGTGTGTGTGTGTGTGTGTGTGTGTGTGTGTGTGTGTATACGAATATATATAAATAATATTGTGCTTATAATAATACTAACATAAACACTCACAGTTTACTTGAAAAAAGACGTCTATTGTGTAACTGCATCATCTACATAAACCATTGTGCTTGTACCCCGACGATCGAGTTAAACTGCATTGTTTCAGTTACTCTCTGTGTAGTTGTCCACAACGCTTTGGTGACGGGACTTTGAAATAACAAACAGGGAAAACGATAAAAGGCATGACTTTACATGACTTTATCCAAGCTCCATGTTTCGTAAGATTGTTTTATTTTTTGCTTCATTTGAACGGCTTGTGATCTCACCGAATTTGGTGGAAATTGCTCTTCGCTCGTTAAGTTCGCCATCATTACTCTGATTGACCGTGCCTCAAAAGAAAAAACAACAACAACTTAAATCTCGCGGTATTTTCTGCTGCTTGGGGCAGAATTTTCAGCGCCCCAAAACCATAAAATTCTGAGAGACTGATTGGCCGCATATTTATTAATTTACCCTAGCAACAGTACATGACTGGCTATTTGGCTGAACTGCAGGGGCGCTTTTTCTCAGCGCCCCATGACAGAAACGATACAAGTCTGTCTGTGGAAATTCACTGGTGAATGAATGTCACTAGGTGGGAAATGTTGTATATGTTTTCATATCACATGTAGGCACATGCAGGCACATGCCACAGCCATATCACCCTGCAGCCCAAGACCGGTTGCTCACTGAAGCTAAGCAGGGCTGAGCCTGGTCAGTACCTGGATGGGAGACCTCCTGGGAAAACTAGGTTGCTGTTGGAAGAGGTGTTAGTGAGGCCAGCAGGGGGTGCTCACCCTGTGGTCCATGTGGGTCCTAATGCCCCAGTATAGTGATGGGGACACTATACTGTAAAAAGCACCGTCCTTCGGATGAGACGTTACAGTTTTTTACAGACGCTAGGACACATTTCTCTATACTTAGGTCACTTCTGCAAAACTCTTCACACAGTGAGCACAACAGAAGTCTATGTGGGCTAAACTGAGGATCAATTATCATTGTTTTGGCACAAAATGCATTCAATGACTACATCTCTCAAATTTCATGAATTCTTTTCTCACTCAGACACAACAACTGCCAAAAATCTTTGTGCGTACAGGACATTTTGCACATGCTTACTGTTTTCAAAACTGTTAAACTTATGTTCAAAACAATAATATAATGCAAAACTGAATAAGACAGCAAAAGTCAACAGCAATATTTTATTGAAACATATTTCAAATCTAAAAATGCGAGTAGATTAGCATTATTATTGTATCTGTATCAGTGGATGGTGTGTATACAAATTCTTGTATTTTGGAATTACTTAGTGCAAAAAAATAAAAATAAATAAACAACATAAAATATTGACAAATTCTGCATCATGTCTGATTCATTCCAGTAACATATTGCAGTTATAAACAGAGATGTGTCCTTGTTTTACCCAAGAAAACACTGTGTAATGCTCCATGTTGTTAGTGTTTTTTAGCTCATTGTTTTGTGGGTGACAAAGTGTATTTGTCGGCTGTCAACCTTTGCTAGTGTTCTGGAAGAATGAGTTTATTTGAGACCTGAATAAAGTGTTTTGGTAGTTGTTGTGCATTTTGAATGTGAAATGAACTGCTTTGCCAAGCTGAAAGTCGGTTAGGAGAATTGTGTGAAGAGTTTTGCAAAAGTGACCTAAGTATTGAGAAATGTGTCCTAGCGTCTGTAAAAAACTGTAAACCGAGGTCCTGACTCTCTGTGGTCATAAAAAAATCCCATGGCACTTCTCGTAAAAGAGTAGGGGTGTAACCCCGGTGTCCTGGCCAAATTCCCTCCACTGGCCCTAGTCAATCATGGCCTCCGAATAATCCCCTTTCATTGAATTGGCTATATCACTCTCTCCTCTCCACCTGTAGCTGGTGTGTGGTGAGCGCACCGGCGCCGTTGTACTGTGGCTGCCGACGCATCATCCAAGTGGATGCTGCACACTGGTGGTGGTTGAGGAGAGAACCCCCATATGATTGTAAAGCGCTTTGGGTGTACGGCAATACACAATGAAAGTGCTATATAAATGCATCATTCATTCATTCACATACTGGTGGGTAAAACCGAATTAAAAAACTTAATTTGTAAAAATACATTTTACATTTTTAGCCCCTTTTATCAGGGAGGGCGGTGCCCCAGCGCCCCCTATGGGCCGGCCGCCACTGATTGCAAGTGCAAAAGAACAGAAAGCAGAAAACAATACACATAAATAAAACTTTATCCCCTTTATTTTTTGGACTCTTATGGATGGCACAGAGCTTGAAATGGTCTCTATCAGGCGACAACAGTCTGGCCACTGGGCAAGTGGGGCAGTGGTGGTGAATGTATGCTTCTTCACGCTCTCCACCCCTGGAGTGAACCTGTGTCCAGCCTGCTCTGGTGTCTGGCAGCAAACATCACTCTCTTCTTATCGTAATCCAGCAGGTTCTGCCAACTATATTGGAACGGGAGATTTTTTTTTGAGTAAATGTAGGAACGTAGTAAAGACAGCCACCGTTTCCAAACCAGGTGTATTTTGCAAATAATAATTACAAAGTGTCAGAGCAAGTTGAATTAGTGCAATCTGATGGTGTGTATGTGTGTGTGTGTGTGTAGTCTCTCAGCGTACTGTACAGTATATACAAGAGTTCAGATCGGTTTCACCAGAAGTCTTTTTATCTTCCAAAAGCCAAATTTACAAAGCGCTGACTGTTTAAATGTCCTTCAAGGTAAGTTTCCCAAAACAAAAAAAGTATACTCCACAAGATGACTCAGTCACAGGGGGAGAAAAAATAGCCAACAAAAGAAGTAATCCACAGGATCAGTCAACAGGTACTGTTTCTAAACTTTTTGAGCGATGCCTCTGCTGAATGCCTGTTCCATATATGCATAACGCAAAACAATTCCCGCCTAGATGACGCAACGTCATGTGACGATAACAGGGGCCAGGGGAGATAACAGCACACAGGGTAAAGCAATAAACATAATAGACACTTATCGCCTTCTTATTGGCAAGCAATCATATAAATAAACTTCCCCTTATATGGCTACAATACAAAGTAAACTGCAAAAACTATTGGTTAGTAATAGATGCATGAATAAGAAGAATTCTTCAAAATTCAGGATGAAATCGAATCCCATTAAACTCCTGTTGAAATGATCATACATCATATTTATGCCTTGTCCTATAAGACAATCCTATGAGGCAATCCCTAATACAATCCTTTAGGAATGGTTCCAAAATATGATTACTACCGCCTTCCACAAAGCCGCCAATGTTGGTGGAAGAAGTGAGCAAGTAACTGATCTGTACATTAAATCCATGCACACTGAATTAACTCAAATTTAAAAATTGATTCTGATAAAGAATCAAATCTAAAATTCAGGAAAATTGATTTAGAATTAATAGTTTATGTTTCTTAACCATTCATCCACCGAAGTGGTTAACTCAATATACCTTCTCAATTCCGAGGTTTATATTATGCTCATGGTCAGGAGCATAAATAAACTGAATTATTACTTTAGGAAATTAAAGCCAGGTAGCTTGATCTGGGCAAAGATGAAACTTTGTGAACATAAAAGTCAAGACACCTCTTTTAAATGAAACAATGATTTATTGAACTACTCTAGGATACAAAATCTATTCTACTAAAACATAAACACACATACACAGACATTCACACGCGCACTCATACAGTTTCAAAGATGGTAAACTACGGATTTTAAGAACCCCAAAGTCGTAGTATTGCTACTAGTTCTCAAATCGCAACCTTAGAAAACCACAAAAGCAAAGATTTCACTTAAATGACTAGGTACCAGATTCAACAAGAATGGGAGACCTTGTTTACTTGCGCTCGTGCCAGAATGGGGATTCCCTCTGTGGGCTCGTCTCGGCAGAGATTCTGGTTGGTTGCTGGTCGGTCTTTGGATGACGTCGTCGGGTATCCTTCGAAGTTGGGGGTTGGGCAACGGGAGTATCCGGGCCGCGGTTGCCTGGTTACCCATGTTCTGGAGTTCTTGTAGTTGGAATGAGCAGGCGATCTTCTGCAGAGGAGAGCTACAAGTCTTTTCAGGGCGCTTGGACGCTTCTCGCTCAGTTCAGGCAGTTTGAGCACTAGATAGTTCTGTAGAGTTTGCTGGCACAATCCCGTGCTTGGTCAGAGGGCGAGTGCAGATGAAAAGCACTCAAACCACAAGAGATGAAAGGCATTGAGCGAGACACAAGGCCAAGAACTATTTAGAGCATGGGATTTGAAACGGGCCGCTAAGCACGTCCCATGATGCTAGGATCCAATTGGATATTGCTGCGGGGCAGAGCTACGCCCCTGGGCTGTTCCTTCTGAGGTATAACTCAAAATGACACTATCTCTGCAAGTTTTGTTATTAACTTCAATAAACTATTGCAATGCATAAAATATACACAATATCAATTTCTCATTCATTCAGACAAGCTGCATTCGTCAAGATCATTCATTCAACACACATTTGGCAACTTGTGTTGCTAAGGTACGCAAGGCATAGAAAAAGACACGATTACATCGCAAGCATTGAATAGCATTGAATTCTTTCCCTTTTGAATCATATTTGCTAGCGCATTTGTTGAGCGCATGTTGTGAGTCCTGTTTTAAGGAAGGTGGGGGAAACACCATGCTGCTCAAAAAGGGGTAAGGGGGAGTTCAGCGGCCGGGATGGCCAGTCTGGAGTCAATCATTTTCCTTTGTTCATTCCTAACTCAATTTGTGATAACTTAGGTCACGAGTGAGTGGACAACTGGTTCTTTTGGAGGATCTCGGGGGGGGTCATTAGTTTGGCTAGGGGTGACAGTTTTCCCACTCGTTATCCCCCTGATGGGATTATCTTTTATTGCTGCTTTGTTCCCTGGGGTGATAGCGCGATCACCAGACGAAGTTTGGCGTAGACAGAGTGGCGCTTCTCACAGTTTTCTCATGCCAATTGGTCAGGATAAAAGATTATTTGTTCTTCCTCGGAGCGTGATGACTTGATCGTTATTTGCGCTTTGCATAACCGAAATCCTACAACAATAAAGTGTACCATGGACAAAACACATTGCTTTATAATGTGAATTAGAATTTCTATCATTGTAGGAGCCTCGTATAGGATTCTTATTGGAATCCTTTAAGATTGTTTTGACAAGGGAATATTTTGCAGATTCTGAAAGGGGGATGTACACTTTTGACCTCAACTGTAATTGTAGTTGCAACAATGTGGTTGCCGAGAAACAAAGAGGTCTATGTTCGTAGAGTAATTTACAGCATTTTTGATTGTGGCTCAACCAATCAGAATCAAGGACCGGAACTATCCGTTCTAGAAATTTTGTTTGAAACTCTGTCCATACTAAGGGGATCTGTTAGGCTTCTCTTTATTGTAAATTTTTAATGTGCCTGTCAATGCTTCCTTTTTGACTGAAACTGTTTCCACACTGTTTGCATGTGTAAGGCTTCTCACCAGTGTGAATTCTCATGTCAATGTTAAGGTATCTTTTTTGAGTGAAACTCTTTCCACACTGTTGGCATGTGTAAGGCTTCTCTCCAGTGTGAAATCTCATGTGTCTGTTAAGGTTTACTTTTTCAGTGAAACTCTTTCCACACTGTTTACATGTGTACGGCTTCTTTCCAGTGTGAACTCTCATGTGTCTGTTAAGGTCTCCTTTTTGACTGAAACTCTTTCCACACTGTTTGCATGAGTAAGGCTTCTCTCCAGTGTGTAATCTCATGTGTCTGTTAAGGTTTCCTTTATCAGTGAAACTCTTTTCACACTGTTTGCATGAGTAAGGCTTTTCTCCAGTGTGAATTGTCATGTGTCTGTTAAGGTGTTCTTTTTCAGTGAAACTCTTTCCACACTGTTTGCACGTGTAAGGTTTCTCTCCAGTGTGAAATTTCATGTGTCTGTTAAGGTTTCCTTTATCAGTAAAGCTCTTTCCACACTGTTGGCACGTGTGAGGCTTCTCTCCAGTGTGAAATCTCATGTGTCTGTTAAGGCTTCTTTTTTCAGTGAAACTCTTTCCACACTGTTTGCATGTGTAAGGCTTCTCTCCAGTGTGTATTCTCATGTGACTTTTAAGGTGTGCTTGTTGTTTGAAACTCTTTCCACACTGTTTGCATGAGTAAGGCTTCTCTCCAGTGTGAAATCTCATGTGTCTGTTAAGGCTTCCTTTTTCAGTGAAACTCTTTCCACACTTTTGGCATGTGAAAGGCTTCTCTCCAGTGTGGCATCTCATGTGTCTGTTAAGGCTTCCTTTTTCAGTGCAACTCTTTCCACACTGTTTGCATGAGTAAGGCTTCTCTCCAGTGTGGCATCTCATATGTCTGTTAAGAATTCTTTTTTCAGTGAAACTCTTTCCACACTGTTTACATGTGTAAGGCTTCTCCCCAGTGTGAATTCTCATGTGACTTTTCAGGTGTGCTTGTTGTTTGAAATTCCTTCCACACTGACAGCAAGTGAAAATACTCATAGTTTCTGTCTTTTGAGCACTTTTTTGGTAAGAAGTCTTTTCAGACTCTAAAGAACAAAAAGATTTTTCTCCAGATATCAAATTATTAAGATTCTCAAACTGATCTTTCTCTTCAGTTTCATTCAGTACTTCTCTCTCCTTTTTCAGTGCTGTTAGGTTTAAGGTGGAAATACAAAGAGATAAAAGTTAACCCCAATTTAATGGCACAAAGCAATTAACATCACAACATGTAGATAAGTAATGCATGTATGCTAGATCCTATTCCAGGGTCTCCAAACCTGATCCAGGTCGGCCGGTACCCTACAGAGATTAAGTTGTCTGTTATACAATTAATTAAATCTAGAAAATTACTGATCTAAATTATTATATATTATTTTTATGTCTCCTAGGGAATAAAATTTAACAAATTTAGAGAGAGACTAGGAAAAAAGAAAGGGGACAAACTCCCCACTTACCCATCAGATGAAAAATTCATCATAAAATAGTAATTTCTGAGGTTTTTATTAAGGGGGCAATTGTGTTAGCCAATCATAAAAGTTGGCTGTTACACTTGACCTTTCAAATGGAAAACACCAAAACAGACTGTCAGAGGATAATAAATGGTGGAAAACTGTCATCTCAAATCCCAGCCCTGATGGCTTCACTGCTGAATTTTTAAAAAAGTTTTCTGATTAGCTATCCCCTATGTTATTCCAGCTATACAGTCACTCCCTAGACCAAGTTTTGTTTATCATCATCCCTGAACTAAGCTTTGATTTCATTAATATTAAAGAAAGATAAGGACCCTAAACTTTGCGGAAGCTATTGACCATTTAGCCTAATGGGCGTTTGGCCAAACGATTAGAGACTCATCTTCCATCCATCATATCAGATGATGAAACTGGATTTAAACTGGGCCGTCAGTTAACGTCCAATATACATAGAATTTTGAATGTAATCTTTACTCCATCCCGGTCTTCAAGACCAGAAATGGTTATTTCTCTTGATGCAGAGAAGGCCTTTGACCAGGTAGAGTGGGATTACTTATTCATGATTTAAAAAAAATTTGGATTTGGATCTAAATTCATCTCATGGATGTGTTTACTATATTCCACTCACTCAGCTTGCGTGAAAACAAACTCTGAAAAGTCCCCTTATTTCTAATTTTCTCATAGCACCCGTCAAGGGTGTCCACTCTCACCTCTCCTTTTTGCTTTGGCTATAGAGCCCTTCTCTATAGCCTTAAAATCGTCTTCAGTGTTTTGAGATATTTGTAGAGGGGGAACTTTCAGACGATGTGTTCCTCCCTGCCAACGCTTCATTGTTGGTGGGGATACACACAGTCTGTTTGTGGTCTGCTTGAGAGCGGAGCATGCACAGTCAGCCCTCGAGGGGGGCATCTGATTGGTTGCAGACTACGTTCAGAGTGTGCTTTGCCAATGGCGTTCCCCATAGCGTTCGACGCAACGTCTCGTTCCCTCAGGGAACCAGGGTTACATATGTAACCTGAGACGTTCCCCGAGATAGTAAACGATCATCCTCTAGGATATCTCTATCCTAGGTAGCAGATGGTCAAAAGGTATCTGTGATGATACCTAAGTGTAGTTGGGCCAAGGAGACCGGGGTTTTAAATTAACTCAAAAATGGAAACAACGTCTAGCACATAACATACCATACAGGATTTTAGAAAAGTGCACAAACACTTGCTATGCACTTATCACCCTTGCGGATTTTAGAAAGTGCCCAGAGACTAGTGTGCACACTTACCATAACATGGATTTGAAAAAGGTCTGCCAGAGAGGTCACACTCGACAGGGTTCCAGATGCTTGTCACATGACGGGAAATACTAGGGTCAACCCTCACTGTGAGGGGAGCAATGCTGCACTCAATCAGCATAGGCAATCAGCAAGTTTGCAATTTGCTAATCGACTGACGGTATTGCCATGGAGCTAGACTTGACCGCTTTTCTAATAGTGGATATAGAGGAGGACAGGCCCTTAACCCAGAGAGACAGGGAGGAACTCCTGACCCGTCAAGAGGTGGCACTCTATAAGTGACCTTTCTGTAGAAAGGTACCATGCCATTATCCACGAGGCCTGATAAGTGGGAATCAACCTGGACATCAGAAAGGACAGGCTCCTAACCCTGAGGGACAGGGAGGAAAACCTAACCCACTAAGAGACGGCTCTCTATGAGGGACCCTTCCCGGAAAGGGGAGCACGCCCTATCCATCAACCCTTCGCTCATATAGCTGCATAGAAACTGCAATCTCCCCTGCCCTCAGACTGAAGGGGGTACTTCCAAGGGGATTAGCCTTATCAGAGCGTGCCTGTTTCACAAGAAACAAGGAATGAATGCAATGATCACAAACTCAATTCTCTGCACAACAAACTCCCTCAGGAGCTGAAAACGTTGACTGAAGAAAAGGATGTTGTGTCCTATCGGTGCCCCTTTGTACTGGGCATGCCGATGGTGACATCATAAGCTGTCGCCGGCCATTGTCGTTTTTGTATGTATTCTTCAGACACGAGCCACACGGATGGCATTCCTCATAGGGCCCCCTAGAGGATGCGGTTCGAAGTTCCCTCGAGAGGGAGATATGTAGTATATATGCCAGATAAGTATGTAGAGCTGTATTTCTGCCACAGAGATACACTTAAAAACAGAAAAGACGATTTTGGCTATGCGTATAAACCTTGGTATACTTATTAAAAAAACCACATTAATTAATCTGTTTTTGTTACTTAATAAAAAGACAATCATTCAGTGTTTGTTCATGTTTTTGTTACGTGATGTAGCAGTGTCTGACTAGAGGCGTTGACTGATGACATCATTTTAAAAAACAATAACTCACACAACATCTCTATCTATCTCTATATATGGGTCAATGACGTGACGGGTCATTTTTTTGTCCAAAGGCCTTAATATTAATAAAAAAACAAATATATAACATCCAAAGTGTGTAAGGTAGTACAACTTGATCTATTTTACTGAATCCAAAAGGTTTTAATTATATTTTACTACATATAATGGTATTTTAAAGATTTTGAAGTGTCAAAAGGTCATTCGGTTTAACCGTCCGAAGGCCAGGACAGCAATTTCATTTGTGATTAAAATATCTTAAAATTTAATAAATTTATATATTTTTTTATTCTGGCATAATTTTACAAGACTATATATCAACATAGTGCAAAATGGTATTAAAATTATGTGTAGAAGTCGTTGCTTTGTTATGAGAAAGAATGTCCGGAAAAATGATTTTCATTGATGTCATTCGGAGAAAACAACATAAAGGGCTCCATTTTGGATCGAGTCATGTGGTCAATATTAAGTGACAGGATGTGACATCAGTCAGACACCTGCCAAGGACCGCATGGTCGTGAAGCAAAGTAAGTAACTCTCTCTTAACTATTAGAAAAATTCATGTTTTCACTTGCTCATACACATGTCCCCAAATATCAGGTCATTCGGTACAACCGCTATAAAACATGGATAATGTTGTAATATTTTAAAAACTTTTACTGAATATAAAATGTTTGATTCTCCTTTTAGTAGCTAGATAGCCAACTAACAAGCTAGGCAGCTAGATATCAGCCTGTTAGCATTGAATGAAGATTTTGTCATTCGTTATAACCAAAAGAGTCATTCGGTTAAACCGGGATTTTGGTTATAACGAATGACTTACTGGTTGTATCGAATGACAGCAATGTATGTTGGTCTCATTTTTACATATCTGGTATAAAAAAATACAACATTTTATTAATAGAAAATGTGCAGAGTATATTATTATATAATTTTGACTGAATTTTAACTTTGCAGATGCCTTTATCAAATAAAGAAAAAGCCGCTCGTTTCTGGGCAAGGATCAGTGTTGATTCTGTTAAAAAAGAACAGATGCTCGCCAAAAGAAGGGAAAGGTATAATTTGTTTTTATTATTTATATTATTATATTCAATAATATAGGTGCCTGGAAGTACCCCATATGCATACTATGGTTGAGGGAATGCCCCCAAAAAACTGGATTGTGCATGTTTATCCTACTATGGTAAATTGCATAGGGATTTTGTATTGAACATGATTTTTTTTCTCAGGGGAGAAAAATATCTTCATCTGGCCAGCCAAACCTGACAAAATCTTCTACTTCAAAGAAGACTTGCATGCAACAATCAGTGAGCCAGAACCTCTAAATGCACGGTCCTCTAGATTATGTTCCAGAAACTGGATGGCTTTCATGAATGCACAGTAACTTTTCGTTGTAGCACTTGGTCCAACAACCATTAAATGGTTCAATGTTTCAAGGACTTTAATTAATAATAATAGTTATATGTAATGTTTGTTCCAAACAATGATATGTCCTAATGTTTGACGTTCTTTTTCATGATAGCCTAGCAGCTCATTGTTTAACAATTTAAACACTAGTTCCAAGAACCATTAAATGATTCAATGTTTTAATGACTTTAATATAATTAATAATACGAGTTGTATGTAATGTTTGTACCAATAAAAATGAAATGTCTTAATGTTTGACAATGTTTTAATTAATAATTTGCAATACGAGTTATATGTTCATTCCAATATCAAAATGTTTTAATGTTTAAAGTACTTTTTTACATTGATAGCCTATTATATTAACACTAAAATGTGCTTTTGAAGCTATTTGTGTCTGTTTATTGTCTTTAATATTCATAATGTCAAGGGCAGCAGACATGGTCATTCGGTATAACCGGCCTTGGTCATTCGGTAAAACCAATATAGTAAATATTTAAATGGAATAATATTGTTTTTAATAACTAAAGGAACTACAATAATAAAAATATAAAGCAGATAAGGCTCTTTTTTTTTTTTACATTTCCCCTTTTCTCCTTTCCCTGTACAATGTTTTACTTGAATATGTTGGAGTGTTTAGAGTAGGTCAATAAAATGATAACATTTATGAGATCAGTGATAATTTTATTTAATATTTCTTGTGTGGTACACACTATGTACTATCTCAACATCAATGTCAAATTAGTTTTTTCCATGAATAATTATCTGCAAATGAATTATTTTAGATATATTCATGGTTAAACTGAATGACTTTTTTGGTGACAAATTTTGTCCATCTTGTAAAAAAATGACAAAAACAGTGTTAATTGATTGTACAAACCACAAACTCTTATTGTTAACACCTAGGTAAACTAAAAAATGGTTACAAATATAGTTATATCTCCATTCTATTTTTTTACACTTTTAAAAACCTTATTCGTCATTGACCCATATATATTCCTATCCTAACAAACCATATGTCAATAGAAAGCTTATTTATTGAGCTTGTATTTGATGTATACATCTCAGTTTTGTAAAATTTAACCTTATGACTGATTTTGTGGTCCAGGATCACAAATAGCTTTAAATGAACGAATGTAGATGACATGCAGTAGCCAAATGTAACCACTCACATTTCAAGATTTGCTTTGTGCATAATAAGTAATTTTCTTAGATACTTTTGCATAATAAGTAATAGAAATCAATGGTTTAATATTAGAAGCAGATATTAGGTTTAATGTTACAAATTCCATCTTATTGGTACAAATTCAATGCATGATCTCATAATAACAAATGGCCAGTGTGAAAGCAGAATATTCTCAGCTGCACTTGAAGGCAGTGTTAGTATTTGCATATGATCTCAACACTTCTGTTGAATGTCTCAATATTTTCACACCTGTGTGACATTATTCATAAAAATTCATTTCAGGTTTGAGAATAAAAACCAACCTGTTTGTTCCTCAGTATCTTCATGCTTGACTCTGAATGTTTCTTTAATCTCCTCTTTAATAAACACCATCTTTGTTTGTTCATCAGTTTCTTCATGTTTGACTCTGATCGTTTCTTCAATCTTCATGTCTTCACTCTCCTCTTTAATAAACTCCATCTTTATAAAAGTGTGTCAAGTGGATCTCAGTTGCTCCACCAGTTGTTCTGTTTGTACACTTTGTCCTGTTTAAGATGTGAACAATTAACAAAGAAAATCAATGCAAACTAAATCTCTGTGTGCGTCTCCATCAGAGCTATTTCACTGACAAGGGTGTGGGTGCAAGTGAGATGGCCTGATTACTGCTCAATACTGAAATTTTACCAATAAATAATAACTGAACACAGAAAATAAAATAAAAGAAATTACACACAGTTACCATTTAGTAGGGATGGGTCGCTCGACACCCAGTTTCGACACACGTGTCGAGTTTTCGACACGCTCGTGCTTCGAAACAGTGTTTCGGAGCATTGCTTGAAATGAGGCTGTCACGTGACCTGTGGAAATGAAGCTTTGTTTCCTCACTGACACGTCATTAAGGCTCAAACACACAGCGCGACGATTGCGCTATCCCATACCCGCTGTCCATTTTATTCCAATGTTATAATTATATCCATAATTGTCATGTCTTTATGTTTTTTTACATGGTGTATTATTATAAAAAAAAATATATAATAAAAACAATGACGTTTGAATGTCTGTTGTATGAATGTAAATTAAAACACCTTGCGGTCTCAACCACTGTCCCAAAATGAATAAAAGTCCTTCCTCAACTACAAACTTGTTTGCTGCTTGTAAACGCCGTCCTTGTGAACGCCGTCCTCAGCTCACATTGCTTGTTTAATATCAATATGGAAAATGCACGCAAGAGACCCCGTTCTCAAGTGTGGGAACACTTCAGTCTGGACAGTCCTAATAAAGTTTCATGCTTAATATGTGAATCAGTAAAAAAAGGAGCCGCTTAAGCTCCAGCACAGCAGAACAAATAATATTCTTGAATAAAAATATGTAGTTGCATTTGTGTGTGTATTTTTTTATTTTTGGTGTTGTTGTTTTTGTACAACGTACATGTTTGTGATGTTTTGTAAAGAACACAGAAAAATGGAGCAATGAAAAACAAAAAATCACACATGCCTATAGGTCTCTATGTAGAAGGGGGAATGTTTGATGTGAGTACAAATGAAAAACAGAAAGTCTTTATTGCCATTATATTGTCCAAAAAAAGGGGGGGGGGGACTCTACACACACACACACACACACACACACACACACACACACACACACACACCACCACCATCTTGCTAATTACATATGTTTATTAAATACACAAACACAATCTTACACTGAACAAAACACTTCAATGGCACAGCTGGTGTAGAGATTTGTTTTGACCACCAGATGGAGAAGTAGAGCACTGTGTCAACAAGCTTCGAAGCATCAACGCAGTTTGTAGTAAAAGCTTCACTGCTTCGGAAGCTTCGTTCGGCACATCCCTACCATTTAGTTTTAATTTAGTGATTAAACTGCGTTTACATTAAAGACATAGAAAACAAACTGCTATTGTTTGTGAAAGATCATTAGTTCTCGTTGTATTTCCAGTGTTTTGAGCAGCAGATGTCGTCAGTGTGCTGTGATTCGAGCGATTTAAAACAGTGAATCATTTGTGAAGCAAGTGATTCATTTGAACTGGAGTTATGAAAAGATCCGTTTCTCCATTACTGAATAAATCCGTGTTTATCATCTGATTCACTAAATACGGACCGAAATGAGACGCACCTCTTCTGTTACTCGTGTAAAAGAATGATCAACTGCCTTTACAATGTTTGTAAAAACTATAAAGCAGACTGACGGCGTTGTTTTTAAATTTAAACACTTTAAATGATTAAAACCACAAACCTTTATTCAGCTCAAACAGACGCAGGAACGCAGCGCCGATCTATGACGTCACAGCACCAGCTCAAAAATAAAAGTCCTGTTCACACGCTGCTGTGTCCAAAAAAGTGCACAGGTAAAGAACATTCAAATAATAAAACATCCCAGAGAATTGTTCTTAGAGAAATACATACTAAAATGGTGTTCAATGGTGTGCTGAAAATCACCTCCAACGAAAGTATACACACACACAGTGGAGATTTAGTTAGTTAGAGAATAATCTAAAAACTGAAAATCTGAAGGAATATTAGCTGTGGGTAGAGTTGGGGTACTCGGACTTGTACTCGGACTCGAGTCCGGTCTCGAGTACAATTTTTAGCGGACTCGGACTTGTCACGGACTCGGATGCATTTTGACTCGGACTTGACTCGGACTCGAGCTTTTCGGACTCGGGAATTATTGCCGAGTCCAGCCGAGTCCAGGCAGGGCCGGCCCTGTTCATCTGGGGGCCCTAAGCAGGATAATTTTGGGGCCCTGCCTTGCAAAAGCATGCAAAAAAATCGAGTATTGCCAGTAGCCAGGTTTCCATCCAAAGATTTTTTTTGTGGGAAAAAAAAAAAAAAAAAAAAAAAAAAAAAAAACATGTAAAGCTTCGGAATTTGCGCTTTCGACATAGCTGATGGAAATGCCTTGTCGATTAAATTTCTTATGTGTCAAAACAATCTTTTTTCGTTTAACTTTAGAACATTAATTCTTAATCCATACTTCAAATGTCACAAAAATCTGTTTGGAAACACTTTTTGTAGAGAGGCAAATAAATGTGAGGCAGCGTCCCTGTTCGTGTTGCTAATGTTAAAGCACCGTTTTCCAGTTCAAAAAACGCATAAATCATATTCATTTGATTAAACTGACAAGTTACCTCTCAAACATACATATCTTAATTTAATGTTCCTTTAGTAGGCTACGTTGCAAGTTAAAATGTATTCATTTTGTTCTGAAAATCTTGTTTTATGTGGATATTGGAATGATAAGTACAACATTTTAAATTAACTCGTTTTGGCTTGTTAGTAGCTTCTTATATTTTTGTTCTTGTGTTATGAGTATCGTTCCATTAAATTTAAATGATTTGTCCTAAAATGAGAGGAAATAAAACAGCATGTTTTTCAATATGTTTGACTGTATTTTATTTTGACAATGAAGCCGCGTTGTCGATCCAGTTAGTAGCCTAATGCTTAACTGCGCGCAGGAGGCGCCAGCACGCTCACTTGATTTTTTTCCCCCTTATAAAAGTGGAAGAAACTTACAATAGCCTACTCCTTCGTTTGTGGTCATATAAGAGTAGTAAGACATTATTCCAAACTATTCTAAATATTTATTTTATTTATGCACATTCACATTAAAAACAAACAGTCTGCTTTTGTAAAAAAGAAAACAAAAAGGATGCCGCTTTCTCAAAAGCGCATCAGAAAAAAGAAACTAAATTCTGCATAGGTTGATATAGGCTACTAATTGTTTCACGTTTTTTTTCGTTTTGTTAATTCATTATTTATTTAGAAAAATATATTTTGCATATCTATTTGTTTCTTTTATATAGCTTTTATAATGTTTTCCTCCATTTGCAGAATCGCTGCAGGTGCGTGACCATGTGAATCCTCACATTCTGTTGTTTATGCTGCTTTTTGCGTGTATAAAATTAATCCATGGAAAACAAATTTAGGTATTTTTTATGGGTCACAGCCGCGTATTAATTAAAATTTCATTTAATTGTACTTTAACATAACCTTGTCGGTTAACGGTTAAAAATGACCGTCGGTTGTCAGGAGAAATAATCGAAATTAACATTCCTATTTAAAAGTTAATCAGAAAAAATGATAGAAATACAACTGCTCCTTTTTATGATTATTGTTGATGATCAAGTAAATAGTCTAACAAAGTAAAAAAAAAAAATACCTCTTGACACTTACATTTAGTATTAGGTTTTGTTTCAAATGGATAAAGAACAGGCTACTAGCCTATATAATTTACGCAATATAGGCGAAATTATGTATGGAAACAGCTCAAGGGCAATTTTTTTTTTTTTTTTTTTTTTTTGCGATACACCAAATCTTATGTCACGGTTTCTTTTTTTTTTTTTAGGGATGAGGTCATTATGCACACCATTTTATCGGTAAAAGGCCGGTTGGACAGCAAATTTCGCAGGTTTATTTTACGCATATTCTCTTTGTCGATTAACAAAAAAGTTCGAAAACTGGATGGAAACTTGGTTAGTGACAGCCACGCGCTTTGCAACGTAATGACTTGGATCACTAGTGGGGGCCCCCTAGTGGCGGCGGGGCCCTAAGCAGCCGCTTAGTTCGCCTATAGGGAGGGCCGGCTCTGAGTCCAGGGACAGTTGATGGAAATTTTACTGACTCGATGCATTATTACGAAAGTGACATTCAGTATTATTGGCATGTGTTTTAAAGTCTTGCCGGTACTTGAAAGCCTGCCTCTCAGTCAGCGCACAATGCTGAATTAAACTCTTTCTCTATTGCTACACACTTACACGAAAGGTAATGTCAAAATGCATCGTCTTGGAGAGCATTCATGTAAATGCTATCGGTTTTGTGTTGAGTTAGAAATACAGATGTGTCAAAATATATGATCTGTGCGTCCGGTCTTAAAGCGACAGCAGTGTAAACCTGCCACAGACTGCGTCATAATCAAACAACAAAATAAAAAGAGAAAATCACTCACTGCTCTTGATTGAAGCAGTTTAGCAATTTTAATAAGAATCATCTATATTTATTATATACGGTGAAGATTGTAGATAGTTTTATTTTTACATTTATTACTTCATTAAATGTTTGTAGTACACTATTTCTGTGGTATACTTTACTATATAGATC
Source organism: Garra rufa (assembly GCF_049309525.1). Classification (NCBI taxonomy): domain Eukaryota; kingdom Metazoa; phylum Chordata; class Actinopteri; order Cypriniformes; family Cyprinidae; genus Garra; species Garra rufa. The sequence continues at coordinate 90,329,363 of NC_133361.1, forward strand.
AATCTGAAAAACGTATAAAACTATTTCATTTGTATTTTGATTATTATATTTATTTATGCTTTTGCTTGTAATTAATTATTAGACTGTTTATTTTCCTTCAGTAAGCTTGAGAATGTTTTACTTACTTACTTGGGTGTGCATTATTTTCTAATAATTCAATGGCCCGTTGTCAATAGACCAATTTGGAGTAGACGTTACAGTTATGTCAGTAAAAAAATACTATTTAAACCTATAACATTTTACATTTACCTATTTTATCTCAGAATTTTTTTATGTCGTTTATATGTTGTATTTAAGACTTTAGAACTCAATTTAACGCAGCAATAGCAAGTTTGTCAGTTCTGAGGGAAAAAATAAACTCATGACTTTAGCTGAGAGGAAAAGGGAGAATGTATTTTCTTATCAGAATTGTGAGATATAATCTCGAAATTGAGAAAATAAAGTCAGAATTTTATTCTTTTATTCCATGACTTCCATGTCATTAACCCTCACAGCCTCATTTTCATCTAAGAAAAATATGTCACTAGCTGTCCATCTCTTCACCTACCCCTCCCTTTATCACAGATTCATTCTTTTACTCGTAGGTACAGTCCTGTCCTTCCCTTATAATTCCCACATTGTCCTTCCCACATTCTAAAAGCTGTTTCACTCTGAAATATGTCATAATATCAAGTCAGTCATAACTTCTGTTACATGACTTTAAGTTTGCTGAGCAGGACACTAATGAGATGGTGTGAAATAAAAAAATCAAAATGGCAATATGCAACAGAGGTTTCCTTTTGTTACATTTAAATTGTCATTGCCTTATTGTAGTTGTACAAATTAAAACAAGGTTAAGATACTGACAAACAGTAGTTTTTAGTTGGACTCGGTCGGACTCGACTCGGACTCGACCCATTTGGACTCGGACTTGAGTCCGACTCGCCCCATTTTGGACTCGGACTTGACTCGGACTCGACTGGTTAAAGACTCGGACTCGACTCGGACTCGACTTACGTGGACTCGACCCAACACTAGCTGTGGGTATACCACTGTTATACTAACTTGTTTGACAAAATAACCAAGGCGTTTCAATGAAAAACTTTATTTTGTGGAAAACTAAAATATTACTCTTACCGTTTCTACTATACAACATGATTATTCATGTGAACTGATTGAGGGTAGATTGATATGAGTTAAGACTGTTTTGGAGAAGCACTAGGTTGTGAGGTTTGTTCTAGGTTCGTGGTTATACAACCTTGTGAAACTTTTCTTTCTCATACAAGTGTTTGCACTTTTCTGTTTTATGTTTCCAGTTAAGTTGCCATTTTCTTTAATGTCACTGAATGTTAGGGGCATTCAAAATAAGGTTAAAAGAAAAGCAATGTTTTTATTTTGTAAAAGTAATGGTTCTCACTGTATTTTTCTACAAGAAACACTCTGTTTTAACGGATACTGCTTTTTGGTCTACTCAATGGGGAGATAAGTTGCTACTTAGCCATGGTTCCTCCCACTCCGCAGGTACTGCAATTTTATTTAATAACTGTCCAATGAAGGTTATTTCTTGTAGAACTGATTTAAGTGGACACTGGCTAGCGGCTGTTTTAGATATTGAACATATTTTTTTTAATTTTGGTTTACGTATATGGCCACAATAATTCTAAAATGAACCATAATTTACTTAATGAGGTCTCTTCTGTAATCTCTGTTTTAAAGAGAGTATACCCTACTGATAATATTGTTGTAGGTGGGGATTTTAATGTTGTACCAGACGAGACACATGATAGATATCGGCTGCGTTCGAAACCGCATACTCAATGAGTAGGTACTTAATTTCAATAAGTACTTACTTAACGAGTGCTAAAAAAGTACGTACTCTACAGCCAAATCTCGTTGAGTATGGATGTGATCTGCACGTCTTCCGCCATGTTGACGTTATCATGTGACCAACGACGTTATAACAAGTGCAACAACTTAACATATAGCGACAGGTTTAATTCATCTTTCTATAAATATTTTGGTATTGATGAAATTTGTTCATTTTGTGGTCATGTTGAAGAAACAGCTGTTCTTTTATTGTGATTGTAGTATAACAGATTCATTTAGGTTTTTGTATTTTTTAATTCTTAAAGAAATAATTTTTGTCAGGAAAACCCAAATTCTTTATTTTTTGAATAAGTTATTTATTTTGTTTTCTATTCAAAATTGTTTATCCACACGCAAAGCTAGCTTAAATTCTTGTTGAATTTCTCTTTTCATCCCTGAGGCTTATCAATAACAAAAACAAATCCAATTTTTGATAAACGATGATGTGAATATTTTGATTATTCAGAGATATTTAATCATATTTCCCTGTGTATATAATTGCATACTATGATGTAAGCAAGCCTAATAGTTATGTTTTCAGGTTTTCTCATTATGATTGTTCATTGTTAAAGATAAATACCATATTTCCCTGAGCCTGTAATTGTAAGTTAGGTAGTATTAGTAATAAAATGAAAATACCTCATAGCATCAGTAACACAACAACCCCACCTAGTACATCTTCCTCCATGTTTGCAATATCTACACAAAGGAGACGTGGATCAGCTGCTTAAAGATCTTGTGTTTGGAGGTGTTTTTTGAGGATTTTACACTCAAAAAATGCAAGTATTACTACTTAGAAATTAAGATTACCTCAGAATGCACTGATTATAATAATGATAAATGCTGACCTATAATTAATTATATTTTTTAGTAAAACAAGCATGTTTTTTTTTTTAATCACGTAATTAATTAATGCATATGTTAATGAAACTTATATTTTATTTACTGATAACAACATGGATAAATGAGTAAAATAATAAAGTAACCATGAACATAAATAAAGACACATGGAACAAAGCTTTATTCAGACATATTGGTATTTTAGTCTTTCTCTAGATGCTCTCGCTGGCTCTTTGGTCTCTGAGGATGAAGAGACCACAGCAACATCTGGTCCAGATGAGACAAAGAGCAGGTGGAGTGATGGAGGGTCTCATCGATGGCACTCAACCATTTCCAGGATGCTGCTGTGGATTTCTCTTTTCTCGATGCACACAGCAGTCTGCAGCAGATATTTCAGATCATACAAAGATGCACAAATGCAATACAAAAGTTGTCATTTTAACAGCACAATTTCATTAGATCTCTGTATTAGAAGTAACAAAATTACCAAACTTTATATTAAGTTACAGATTTTACTTTTTTCCCCACAAATGCTGCTGTCACCTTTCCTTTTAGGTCCTGCTCCACCACAACATATCTGCAACAAAGGCACAGAAATCTAGAATCAGAAAAGTGCTTAAAGTTTTTTTTATTATTAATAAACTGCAACTTAAGGTTTAAATAGATGTCTGTAGTGTAGCTACTCACTCAAAGCCTTTAATGGCAGCACTTTGTCCCTGTAACATCCACACAAGATTCAGTTACCTCTGATTCGTGTGCTCAATAGGCTACTACATTTATGAGGTAGCTGTTGTATTAATTGGCTTTTTATCCAATACAAATGCTCCTGAATTTATCAACAGTACTATTAGACAAATGAAATAGATAACTCATGTTTACTTGTTTACTAACTATATGTTTATTTACATTACATTAATCTAAAGCAGTTTTGACAACAGAGAATTCTACATAAACTCACATAACGTCCATCACTCATTTAGATGTCTGTTTGGTGTTGTGATGTGCTCATTTAATTCTCTCAGAACATGTTCCTGTCAGTTGTTAAACATTTAGTAATCATCTTTAAGATGCTATGGTCGCTATACGTAATAAAACGTGTTTTACAGCGAAATTACAAATATTGACACCTTATGCAAATCAGCAGTTTACGATACAGTAGCTCAACAAATACGATTTTAAGACAGGGAACCGTGTTTTGGTTTGTAATACTCACATTTGTAAACACTCCCGTTGCGGTTCCCAATCACGTTCGATGATGACGTTTTGGCCTCCTGTGGCCTCCTGGGATTGAAAAGTGTGCATCGGATGAACACTTCAGAATCTGGGCTGAAGCAGTAGGACATCCGGGGATTTCTCAGCTACTCTTTTATGAATACTGAGGTTTCGAACGTACTTCTTTCTTCACGTACTCTTTTTTCCTACTATATAGTAGGTAAGTAGGCATATTCGAACGCACTTTAAGTAGACGTTCGTCCGAATCTCGCGAGAATTAGTGCACTCGCCTACTGAATCTCGTCACTCTTTTATGAATACTGAACATTCAAACTTTTTTGCTCGCCTACTGCTTTTTGCCTACTATATAGTATGGAAGTATGCGGTTTCGAACGCAGCCACTGTGTTTTTTCTTAATTGAGTTTAATTAGTTATTCTGTGTTTCTCTCTTGTAAAGGATGGTTAATGGTGTAGTTCAGGGCTATTCAATTAGATCCACTTGAGGGCCGGATTATCGAACTGGAAATTTGAAGCGGGCCAAGGGGATGGGGGCCGTCCCGATCTTTTTCTAGGGGGCCTATACAATTATATTGAAATTCATATTCACTAATTTGTACAAATATTACCAAAACCAACATCTATAAAAGGTAAAGGTGCTGTCTGTCAATCAATAATAAAAAACTAGATAAAAAGTTTGTTAGCAAACTTTAAGTTGGCTTGAGAAAGCCTAGCCAGTAAGTTTTAAGTAGTTTTAAAAGCTTTTAGTTTAAAGAAAGTTTAATGGTTTTCAGTTTGAAATAGTTTTAGTTTGATTAATAAAGTTTGAAAATAGATAGGTTAGATAGATATAAATAGTTTGAAAATAGATAGATTTATAGATATAAATAGTTAGAAGATATAAATAGTTTGAATGTGAATAGATGCTAAGGTGTTGCTATGCGTTTGCTAAGGTACCCAGGGTGGTTGCTAAGGTGTTGCTATGCGGTTGCTAGCATTATTTAAGCAAGACTAGCAAGTTGTTAACATGATTTTTAGCATGACTAGCAAGTCGCTAGCATGATTTTAGCACGACTAGCAAGTCGCTAGCATGATTTTAGCACGACTAGCAAGTCGCTAGCATGATTTTACCATGATTAACAAGTCGCTAGCATGATTTTAGCATGACTAGCAAGTCGCTAGCATGATTTTAGCATGACTAGCAAGTCGCTAGCATGATTTTAACATTATTTTAGCATGACTAACAAAGTCGCTAGCATGATTCTAGCATGACTAGCAAGTCGTTAGCATGATATTAGCATGACTAGCAAGTCACTAGAATGATTTTAGCATGACTAGCAAGTCGCCAGCATTATTTAAGCAAGACTAGCAAGTCGCTAACATGATTTTTAGCATGACTAGCAAGTCGCTAGCATGATTTTACCATGACTAACAAGTCGCTAGCATGATTTTAGCATGACTAGCAAGTCGCTAGCATGATTTTAGCACGACTAGCTAGCATGATTTTAGCACGACTAGCAAGTCGCTAGCATGATTTTAGCACGACTAGGAAGTCGCTAGCATGATTTTAGCACAACTAGCAAGTCGCAAGCATGATTTTAACATTATTTTAGCACGACTAGCAAGTCGCTAGCATTATTCTAGCATGACTAGCAAGTCGCTAGCATGATTTTAGCACGACTAGCAAGTCGCTAGCATGATTTTAGCATGACTAGCAATTCGCTAGCATTATTTTAGCATTATTTTAGCATGACTAGCAAAGTTGCTAGCATGATTCTAGCATGACTAGCAAGTCGTTAGCATGATATTAGCATGACTAGCAAGTCACTAGCATGATTTTAGCAAGACTAGCAAGTCGCTAGCATTATTTAAGCAAGACTAACAAGTCGCTAACATGATTTTTAACATGACTAGCAAGTCGCTAGCATGATTTTAGCACGACTAGCAAGTCGCTAGCATGATTTTAGCATGACTAGCAAGTCGCTAGCATGATTTTAGCACGACTAGGAAGTCGCTAGCATGATTTTAGCACAACTAGCAAGTCGCAAGCATGATTTTAGCATTATTTTAGCACGACTAGCAAGTCGCTAGCATTATTCTAGCATGACTAGCAAGTCGCTAGCATGATTTTAGCATGACTAACAAGTCGCTAGCATTATTTTAGCATTATTTTAGCATGACTAGCAAAGTCGCTAGCATGATTCTAGCATGACTAGCAAGTCGTTAGCATGATATTAGCATGACTAGCAAGTCACTAACATGATTTTAGCAAGACTAGGAAGTCGTTAGCATTATTTAAGCAAGACTAGCAAGTCGCTAGCATGATTTTACCATGACTAACAAGTCGCTAGCATGATTTTAGCATGACTAGCAAGTCGCTAGCATGATTTTAGCACGACTAGCAAGTCGCTAGCATGATTTTAGCACGACTAGCAAGTCGCTAGCATGATTTTAGCACGACTAGGAAGTCGCTAGCATGATTTTAGCACAACTAGCAAGTCGCAAGCATGATTTTAGCATCATTTTAGCACGACTAGCAAGTCGCTAGCATTATTCTAGCATGACTAGCAAGTCGCTAGCATGATTTTAGCACGACTAGCAAGTCGCTAGCATGATTTTAGCATGACTAGCAAGTCGCTAGCATTATTTTAGCATTATTTTAGCATGACTAGCAAAGTCGCTAGCATGATTCTAGCATGACTAGCAAGTCGTTAGCATGATATTAGCATGACTAGCAAGTCACTAGCATGATTTTAGCAAGACTAGCAAGTCGCTAGCATTATTTAAGCAAGACTAGCAAGTCGCTAACATGATTTTTAGCATGACTAGCAAGTCGCTAGTATGATTTTAACATGACTAGCAAGTCGTTATTGCTATTTGGGCCATTTGGTGTCGCCAAAACACATAGGTTGCGTCCGAAATCGCATACTACTTAAGTAGGTACTACATTTAAATTCAAACGTACTACTCGACCGTTAAAACAGTACGTTCTATATAGTATGAATGTGGGTAGTATGAATGGAATTCGGACATACTACATCCGCCATATTGATGTTGTCACGTGTCATGCGTCGTCACAACACCGCGAAAATTTAAAGAGACCGCTCCACTGCACGAACACCGGCACCGGCAATGTACGGCGTTTTAACGTTGATTGGACAGACAGCTCAGAGAAGCCGTCAGTCAAATAATTAATAGTCAATAGTCAAATCAGTGGCGTTGCGAGGGGGGCTTAAGCCCCTGATGCTTTGCCTAAAGCCCCTGATCTTTTTAAACATGGACCATTCACTTCACTAATAAAATATGTTTTATACATTTTAAGTATTAGAAATCCAACTGTCCATGATGAAAAGTAGTCTTTAGTAGGTAGCTTACCGCTTACCATACGTTTTCATTCGCATAAACACAGCTTTGAAGCCATCGTTTGATGTTTTTCGATTCAATCACCCATGCAATCTTGTATTGCTGTTTCTGTGTTTCAAACATCCAACTAATCACAAAAGTACTGGAATAAAAGTTTATAGTTTGGATATAAACACTGTAGTCTACAGTAGCGAACAAAATAGAATAAATCACCTTTTTGAACAGATTCCAAGTGACGCTTCAAATTAAGACTGTATCAATTACAACACAATGCCAGCAGGTGGCGACTGACTGATAAAAAAGAAATTCGTTCACAAAACGTTGATTCATTCAAGAATTTATCCACATGTAATGTAAACAAATAAATTACTTTAATTTTAAATAAAATATCAAAGATCTGGTCAGTGAGGTTTAGCATCCAGAACACATACATTTATTATTTGCTAAGTATTCGACAAATACATCAAAAATCAAAATTATAGATTTTTCTTTTATGCCAAAAATTATTAGGAAATTTAGTAAAGATCATGTTCCATGAAGATTTTTTTGTAAAATTCCTACTATAAATATACCAAAATGTTATTTTTGATTAGTAATATGCATTGTTAAGAACTTAATTTGGACAACTTTAAAGGTGATTTTCTCAGTATTTTGATTTTTTTGCACCCTCAGATTCCAGATTTTCAAATAGTTGTATCTCAAAAAAATATTGTCCTATTCTAACAAACCATGCATTAATAGAAAGCTTATTCATATGTTGTAAACACCTCAGTTTTGTAAAATTTAACCTTATGACTGGTTTTGTGGTCCAGGGTCACATATTTGATTGTGTCAAAGTCGAACTACTGCAAGTATACTTCAGGTCCACTTTAAATATCTTGCAATAACAAAATACTCCAAATGAAGCTAAATAATAATTTTATATCAGTAAGTGATACGTCAATATATATATATATATATTATTTAAGCTAAGCCCCTTATCTTTCCCAACCCTAGCAACGCCCCTGAGTCAAATATCAAATAACGTAAGTATAATTACTTAATTAGCTAGCAAATTTTACCTCAGAATAAAAAAACACCTCTGTGAACACCACGACAGAGGCTGACTTGAAGCAACAATAAAGTAATTTTTTTTTATGAATGAATACACAGGACAAAAAAACAAGAATCAATGAATAGATTTGAATGAATATAAACACACTATATTTATATATATATGTGTGTGTGCATTTATATAAATGGATAAATACAATATATACAGTTAAAATTAATATATTATACATAGATACATTTAAATAAATAATATATACATATTCTAAAAAAACATCTAAAGATGGTGAGCTGTGTGTGTATATAAATAAAAGGATAAATACAATAAATACATAGAAAAAAAATGAATATATTATGCATAGATACACAAATAAATAAACATATTCTTTAAAAAAAACTATATACATATTTACAGATGGTGGGCTGTGTGTGTGTGTGTGTGTGTGTGTGTGTGTATATATGTATGTATGTATGTATATACAGTCCACGGTGCATGACATTGTGCACAGAATCAGCAGGGCAATCATCTGTATTTTGAAGAGGGTGATCACTTTCCCAACCCCGGATGATCTGGAGGAAGTGGGGGCAGGTTTTGCCCAACTGGCTGGGTCTCCAGCTTTCTGCATGGTAGCTGGTGCAATAGACGGCTGCCACATCCGGATCAAAGCACCTGCAAGTGACGCCCCATGCTATTTTAATAGGAAGCATCACCGACCACAAGGGGAAGTTCATTGATGTCTTTGTTGGGTATCCTGGGTCGTTGCATGATGGTGCTTAAGAACAACCCTGTTTACACCGGCCAATTATATCCACCTGCAGGAAAATGCATCCTTGGAGATGGTGGGTATCCCTGTTTGAGCGCGCCCATCTGCCTCATCACCCCGTACAGAGAGCCTGTACAGAATCCGCACCAGACAATTGTGTGCCGGCTCTTCATGAGCATGATTACCTGTAAGACAATTTAAGAGGTTAAGACTTTGCAAATCAGTTCTTGTTCTCAGATTGACATTGTTTAAGCTTGTCTTTAGCTAGTTAATATGTAAATAGTTAGGTGTGTGTGGGTGGGCACGGCCCACAGGGTGTTGTTATGCTTAAAAAAAAATGCAGTATTAGTTAGAGAGAGGTGGAACTGAGTGCATAGCTTCTGTGTGCATCCCTCTTGCTTACTGCCACTGTCAATGTGATGTAAAAGCAGTTTTATGAAAGTAACATTATGAAAAGTTAAAGGGAAAACAACTAGTCAGTGCTTAGGATGCAAAATTATGATACATTTACATTTAATCATAGCTTAATGCAGTATATATACAAGGATTTTTAAATTATATAGTAAATAAAATAAAAAAGATAGAAAATCAATAAGAAATCAAGCATTAAAAGTACTGCAGTAAAACCTTTGCTTGAAGTGTTTGTGTGTAAGTTACTACATTCAGTGTCAACAGCACCTGCATTTAAGGACATTTTACGTAATTTGTTTACTTACTCAAAACCTTTGACGGCAGCATTTCTCCTTCCAATGAAGAGGGTTTCATTCGCCACTCTCCACTGAATAAGGAGCCGAGTGTCTTCATCAGTCCCTGTAATGTCAAAACAGTAATCATTAGCAATGATCAATCTAACTTGCATTGACAAGCTGAAGCATAACGTTACTTATTACTAGCTTGATATGCAACCAACAAAATATAAACTAAAAATGAACACTAGTAAAAAGGAAACAAATCGTTTTAATTTCGTTTAATTTTCTGATCTCATTAAACTGCTTAACAACTAATGTCTACGTAAAAAAGCTGTTAACAAGCTGATGTACAAAACAACTTCTTACAGCCGATTCACGAACTCACCTCATCGATTTACAATGTTTAAACTTTCAATAAGTCATCCGTTTATTTAGATTGTGTTAAACAAGTGTAATTTAATCACAATAAACAACGTTTTATCCTGAGGTACTTACACTTGAAAAGAGCCGCGTCTCCACTTTCCGCCATTTTCCCATTTTCGCGGAGCCTCATGGGATAGGAAAGTGTCCATGGTGTGCGTACTACAGAATTCGGCCGGAAGCAGTAGGTCATCCGGGTACTTCTCGCCTACTGAATTTCGAATACTATGAATTCGGACATACTACTCGCCTCGCATACTGTTTTTCGCGTACTATATAGTAGGGTAGTATGCGATTTCGGACGCAGCCATACACTCACATGCACATACACATGCACGGTCAAGAGCATCCTTACGCTGCGCACTTATTTACGCCAAGTTTATTTTTTATAAATCCAGATATGTGCGTGGAAAAATTTGCATGCATATTTCTATGCCCATTTTGTGCGTACGCAACGTTATACATCAGGCCCCAGCTCTATCAAGATGTATTGAAGGCATTTTGTTCTCAAAACATATATCTTCACTAAAATCATAACATTAAAACAACATAACATACTTTTTTTCTGATAGATGTACTTATGTAAAGTTGCTAATAAACTGTTTGTGTATTTATTATCTGAACTTTTCACTGTTGATAAAAGAAGATATGGAGTAACAGCTGAATATGTTTGCATGTTTGTGCCAATTAAAAAAACTGAAAAGGTAAAAATCAATGAAGCATATTCCTTTACACTGGAAAACATTTTTTAAAACAAAATTGCTAACATAAAAGAACATTACCACTGAAATAAGTAAGATCAAATACAGACCATATTATCATTTATATCTAATAATATTTATATAATTAATATATAAAATATATTTATATATATTTTATATAATAATTTTAGCGCAGATTATATGCACATTTAAAAAAAGACAATCTTTGGAAATTTTAATCATATTTCAATAACATTCACAATAAATAAACCTTTGTAGTAGTAAATAGAAACTGCGACACATATATATTTTTGTGGCCTCATTTGCCTCAATAGCAAAATAAAAATAAAATCCCTGACAGTGTTTCAGTAACTTTCCAAAAGAGGAATAAATAAATAAATACACAAACAAACAAAATAACAAGAGATTGATTACAATAGTCAAAAGAGTGATAGATCAAATTTGCCATCACAACCCCTTTGTAACAGTTACACAGCAGCATTAACTAGATTAATGTGAATTTAATGTCAAGGTATACTGTATAAGAAAGTATAGTGTTTTAAATGCACATTAAAAATAGAGAAAACTAATTCTAGATTTATGATGTTATTAACTTTAGAAATGCATCATCATAAGGGTACGAAATTCTGTTCTACAATCAACATTTCTATGATATATTTGTGATTCTAGAGAGAAGTGCACCAATTGGACTTTTATTTTGCTCGGATGATGTGACGTCATAAAGATGCGCTGCGCTCCTCATCTGTTGTTTTTCAAGAGAAGAAAGGTTTGTGGTTTTAACGTTTTTAAATCAATGCACGCTGTTGAAAGCGTTTTTATAAGCTGTGTAAAATAAATGCATCATCATCAAATATAACGTTGTCATGCGTTATTTAGTGTAACTTAAACGTAAGCCTTTAATAACAGAAGTGCGTTCCGTTTCGCTCTCTATATCATGAATCAATCGTGTGATGATAAGAAGTGAGAGACTCAGAATCCGAATCATTTGAATCGAATCATTTGTGAAATGATTCAGTGATTCTATTCAGCGGCACGCGGACTACAAACGACAACAAACACAAACGAGTGAATCACAACCGAGAATGATTTCATGAGACTGTAATATATTAAATATGATAAATAATAAATAAAGATCAAATAAAGATCAAAATCGTCTACTTGAATATAAACCGGTGTAATTTGTATTATAAATTTTATATAGAAGTCTTTTAACTCTGACTGTCTTACTAGTGCAGCTGTTTTAGATACAGATAGAGATTTAGTTTGCATTGATTGTTCTTTCTATTAATAATTCTTATATTAAACAGGACAAAGTGTTCAAACAGAAAAAACTCCTGGAGAATCAACAGAGATCCATGTGAAACACTATTATAAAGATGGCGTTTATTAAAGAGGAGAGTGAAGACATGAAGATTGAAGAAACATTCATCAAACATGAAGATACTGAGGAACAAACACAGATGGTGTTTATTAAAGAGGAGATGGAAGACATGAGTGAAGAAACATTTAGAGTCAAACATGAAGATACTGAGGAACAAACACAGATGGTGTTTATTAAAGAGGAGATGGAAGACATGAGTGAAGAAACATTTAGAGTCAAACATGAAGATACTGAGGAACAAACACAGATGGTGTTTATTAAAGAGGAGATGGAAGACATGAGTGAAGAAACATTTAGAGTCAAACATGAAGATACTGAGGAACAAACACAGATGGTGTTTATTAAAGAGGAGATGGAAGACATGAGTGAAGAAACATTTAGAGTCAAACATGAAGATACTGAGGAACAAACACAGATGGTGTTTATTAAAGAGGAGAGTGAAGAAACATTTAGAGTCAAACATGAAGATACTGAGGAACAAACAGGTTGGTTTTTATTCTCAGAGCATTTGTTATTATGACATCATGCATTTAAATCAACAATAATATGGAATTAGCCTTAACCAAACATTGTAACATTAGACCTAGTAGGCTATCTGCTTCTAATATTAAAACCATTGATTTATAGCACTTTGGCTAATTATGCAAAAGTACTAAGAAAATAATTTATTTGGCACAAAGCAAACCTTGAAATGTGAGTAATTACATTTGGCTACTGCATGCTGTCTACTTGTTCATTTAAAGTATTTGGTAAGCAAATAAAACAAGGAAAAACACTTAGGCTACAACTATATGAATCCACACTTGCGTTTTCAAGCATTTTTCAAAAGTTTCTCATCCCCACTGAAATGTCAGAAAACATTTAATTCACCTCACACCTAAGACTATACAAATGGAACAGATGATACTTTTTCATGCAAATTTCCTTTAATTTACCATTTTTTTGTAGAAGAAGACAATGTAGGACATACAGAAAAACAGTACAAAATGGGACAAAACAGTGTTGTAAATATAAAGCAAGTCTGACAATAAAACAAACACAAAAATAATTATATCTTGTGTGTATATAAAGTTAAAAAAAGCGAATAAGGAGGAAAATGAGGAAAAAGGGAAAGAAGAAGAAAATATATAAAGAAAATTACTGGTTAAAGAGAGCAAATGAAGAAAATTATTAAAATAATATCAATATATTCAAGTAAATCAATAGATGACCACTGTTCAGGAGGCATAGGTCAAACATACACCAAGGTACTGTATTTTAACATGAGAACAGTATAAACCAGTGGTTCTCAAACTGGGGTACGTGAGGTGATGGAGGGGGTTCAAAAAAACAAAAGGCTGAGCTTTGGCATTAATTTAATTCTACCCCAACTTAAGGTTAAGGTGATGAGCAGGCATACATTGGGCTCAGGCTGTTGTGCTGAGGTGTTTCCCATGCATTGATTTATTTGTGGTGACTCAAATATCATACATCGTCACTACATTATCAAAACTGACCACAACCAATAGATTTTCCAAAAGGCTTTGACTTTGTTAAACAAACATGAGCACTGTGTATTTCAAAATCAAAGATTTTATGTCACTGTTTCTCTGAAGGAAACCTTTAGAAGGTTCAGAACCTTCTTTAGAAAATTTTCTTCAAATAATGCCTGATAAAGCTACCAGTCTCAGATGGAACATGTGAGCTAAGGACTCTGTTCTCTTCTCTGTGCGCAGTCATATCAGGTTCTTAGGCCTTTTTTGCCTCCCTGTTAGGCTGCTTCTGCTTGGCAGTGCTTCCCAGACTCTTGAGGTTCTCCTATGAGCAAGCCAGGAAAAGTGTCTGGGTCCCCCTCTCATCTCTGAGAGTTAAGTCCTCTGCCCCATGGAGCTTCGTGAGGCAATCATATCAGGTGTATTATGCTGATGATACATGGGGCAACTTTTTGAGCAATTTTATCGGGCAACTTTTTTTTTGCAATATTGTTTGGGCACTTTCCCATTGAAAATGGGTAACAGATTTCTATCTGGATAATTTAGATCAATCGTGAGCCCTGTATCTCACCTGGTTGCCCATCGACGGCAACATTTGCCAAAGTTGACCGGCAACATTGCTCAAAAAGTTGCCCAGTGTATCATCAGCCTTGGGCCTTTCCTTAACTGGCCTCTGTGCTCATTATAAGGTCAATTATGAGCATGCTGCCATCATCTTTTGTTTTATCATGTTGTTAGGTCCTAGGTACTTTTTGGAGCCTTGCCTGATTGAGCTGATAAAACTGTGATGAGAATATTGCTTGTGAATAAATTACTTTAACAAAAAAATAAAAACAAATCTTACATGCATCTAAGGCCTTGTCCACACAGAGATTAGCTGTATATGCAAAAATTGTATATTTTTATTGACGGATCTGGCGTTTTGGGAGAGTAAAACCAATATGTATTTAAAGGTGCATGATGCATTTAGAAAATATTTTAAGTTGTTCTCTGATATCTACATAGAAGGTATATGGCATAGGAAAGGGCAAAAAAAATCTCCAGAAACGGTTTTACAGGTCCATTTACAACCAGTGGCGGCTGGTGCTAAAATTTTTTAGGGGGGCGCACACAAAATGAATCACACTGTTAATACAGGCTTTATTATCAGTAAAGTAATCATTTAACATTTGTAATCATCCCAAAAAATATTAGCCATTTATTTTAATGTGATTCAGAGATAAAGGCCATAGTACTAATGTTATCCACACGAGGGAGCCACAGGATAAATCTCAAAGACAGAGAAAATAAATTGATTTGTAATAAAACATTGAATATAAATTAATTTCCATCAAGTTATATATAGTCCAATATAATAAGTAATTATAATGCTATTGACAATATATTTGTATGTCCAATTAAAGAAGGAACACTATATTATATATATATATATATCTATTTTAATATTGTGCTTATAATAATACTAACATAAACACTCACAATTTACTTGAAAAAAGACATCTACATAAACCCTTGCTTGTACCCCGACGATTGAGTTAATCTGCATTATTACAGTTTACGTTACTTTCTGTGTAGTTGCCCACAACGCTTCGGTGACAGGACTTTGAAATAACAAACAATGAAAACAATAAAAGGCATGACTTACATGGCATCTAGCAAGCAAACTCTATCCAAGCTCCATGATTCGTACGTTTATTTTATTTTATTTTTTTCTTCATTTGAACGGCTTGTGAAAGATAAAATCAAATTTATTTTCATATCGGAAAAGATATTGCACATATTTGACAGTCGAGAACGGTCCAATCCCATGAGGACAAAATATATAAAAACAAGATTGATTGGCTAAGATCTAAAGTGGGAGGGTCTGGGGCGCAGTGCTCTGCGCCCCGAGGACAATCTGAAACAAGCCAATCAGAGCGCAGCCTCAAGTCACATGCGTTTCAAAAATTTACAGACCTAATAGACACCCATTTGGCCGGTGTCCCGCATACACAAACAAACGAAAAACAGTTTAGATTTTTTTTATATTTAACAGGTACCTAGAATGAAATGCTCTGTTATTGGCTTATTTGGAAGCTTCATGAATATTAATGAGCTCTGCTCTGATTGGCTGTTTCACAGAGCTGCTCATCTCTATAGCGGGTACACTATATTTAATTAGGAGCTCTAGCCGCTTTTAATATGTGGTTTGTTGAATCTGCCGTTTTGAATCTTAGTCTGATTACTGTGATGCATGTGCTCTGTGTAAAGTTATCATGCAGAGAGAGTGCTTCTTACCACACACGTTCAGCTGTATGTCAGTGATACTCAAGATCTGTAAATCATTCGCCATCATCAGGCAGTTATTTCTCCATCATTCACCATCATCAGCGCAGTCATGTATGTTTATGTGGTAAGTGAAATCCTATGTATTGCAATGTAACAGGCTAGCGCTAGCATTAAGCTAACCGTGTCCCTTCAGTGGCTTGCCTTGTTTTACTGATGTGCTGACGATACTGATGATTGGGCGATGCAAATGTTGGGGGCGTAACTATTAACGATCCCAGGAAAGTTTCGTAACAGTCTGTGTTATGTTGGAATTGACCTTTTTTTCGGTGGTCTTTTGCAAATACTAGATTTATATAAGGAGGAGGAAACAATGGTGTTTGAGACTCATGGTATGTCATGTCCATGTACTGAACTGTTATTATTTAACTATGCCCAGGTAAATTCAGTTTTCCATTCTATGGCACCTTTAAACCCGGTCCCTGAGTGGAAACATAAGAAAATGACACTCATGTGGTTTCGTGTGTACAGTGAATCTGTATATTTTCTAAAATGATAATGTCATCAGCCAATGTCTCGCCCCTAGTCAGACACCGCTACTTCACATAACAAAAACATGAACAAACATTGAATGATTGTCTTTTTATTTACTAACATTAACACAGATTAATAAATGTATTGTTTCATGTTTTTTTTTTTTTTTTGGTATACTGCGTGCAAGGTTTATGGGCACTGCCAAAAGTTTCTTTTCAATTTTTAGTGTATCTCTGTGGCAGAATTAATGCGCTACATATTTATCTGGCATATATACTACATAGTTTTGTGTCAGTTTCATGTGGTCGCAGATATTTCTTGAGATGAGGGGGAAAAAAAGATTGAATAGAGAAAGCTCTGACATTGTGTGGATGTAGCCAAACTTTTTACTTGGACAAATGGATGATTGATTTAGGTGTCCAAAGGACAAGCACATATCAAGGCTTAATGTTGAGCTCTGGGGGCTGTTTTAAAAGAGACACTCAGAAAACCTGGGATTTAAGTCCAAAACGTGATCTGAAAAAAATCTAACAAATCAATCAGGGTTAAAGTTGTACCAAAAATGACCATTTAAGTTAGGTTATTAGTGACTAATAAACTATCTCACTAATTTGATCCAGGTTGAGTTAGTCAAGATAATTTAATATGCATGCTTCTGAAGCAGTCCCTAGTGTCAATTATAGATCAAATTGATCCACCATGGCAAATATATTTGTACCATTACATATATTTGAGATGTTGTGTTTTCCTCAGTGTATATTCTTCATAAGAATATGTAAATGTTAGAAAGTCATACAACCATCCACTTTGTTGTCAGGAGTGGACGAGGTATACACATGTAAACAAGTGCTGACACAATATAATAGTAGTTTAGTAAGTTCTGAAGAAAAACATACATTTGGTTAAAATATGTGTTGTTGGACATTAAATGTGACATGTATTATAAACTATAATGTAAGTGTAATTTTTATCATAGCAATAAATGTAAATCAATTGTAAGCTGACTAATACAGTCCTAATTACTTCCTCAAATGAATAAATGTATTTTCCTCTTCCCAGTTAAAATGTAGGCTGTTTTCTATCATTTCATTTTTAATTTAGTCTTTCAAAGACTGGAGATAGAAGATACAGCTGTCATAAAACCAGAGAGAAAGGCTGTAAAATCAGTGCATTCTTATTGGTCATTGTTAAAGGACTCAGCTTAGCCTGTCTGTTTGCCTTTGGACCAGGTTAGTTTAACAGCATTATGCTGAGTTCAGACTGCATGATTTTAGCCCCGATTTTGACTCGCCGACAGGTTTTGAGAAATTGCCGACAAATGCCCAAAATCACAGGCAAATCGGTGCTCGTTCATGCGAGTGACAATCACACCGTGTGAACTATCAAAGACGCAATCTGAGAGAATCGCAGACGAGTCGCCGACACCCATGAGATATTTGGCATGCTAAATATCTGGACCTGCCGTGTGAAAGGTGATCTGACTGAAAATGACATCAGCGATTAGCTACAGCCAATGAGAGAGCAACATCCAGGCCAGCGGGAAGTTGGGGGACCAGTTACGAAGGTATAGACCACAATATCAACAAGCATTGTTTTGGCTTCTTTTCTTTTCGCTGCAGATGAGTGCACATGCAATTTGTATGACAAGATTCTTGCGGGCTGCCATTTTTTTTAATAATAATCCCAGTCTCACGTGAAAACTTGCACGACTGACCTCGCGTTGTTTCCATGTCATTTCTCGTGAGTGTTTGGTTGTGAGACGTAGTTTGGGGACCGGGACAAGGTTGTCAGTGATTCTTCCTATTGTAAAGTCCGGCAGTGTGAAACCTCCTGTCGCTGATCCATCGTGCAGCGTGAACACAGCAGCAACAGAATACTACCCCATATAATCATGCAATGTGAAAAGATCTGTGACACGATTGCTTTGAAAATCGTGCAGTCTGAACTCGGTATTTGTTGTGATTTCTGTGGAGTTTTGTTATTTATATGTTTAATTAAATGTTTAATGATTAAATTTACTTTAAACTAGAGCTACCAAATTTGCAAGTTACACTTTAGCAGCCCAATATTGTGTGCTGTGAGCACATGTGACCGGTATTTACTACGTGAAAAGGAAGCGTGAGATTCATTCAGTTTGTAATAACTTTCAACCCGGTGTGCAGCCACTTGGTAAACTCATTTAATCTCAAATGATTTCTTGTCTACTTTAATGATGTATGCTTTATGTTGTCTGCTGTCGCAATGCTATGTTGTTGTATTGTGTTTATGTCCGTTGCACGTTAAAGATAACGCTATTTCACAATTCTCCGGTAGATCAAAGCAGATTTGTTTACTGATAGAGATAGACGTGGTGGCGAAGCCGTGGGATTAACATTTAGATTCATAACATTACTATACTATACGTGTTCATTTGTATTTACTTTATTTAGTTTTATAATGTTTGATGAAGTAGGAATCGCGGACTTCCTGGTTTGCCGATTGCATGCATTTTGCATAGAGTTGTGGTAGGACTTGAGTTGATGCATAATGTTTGAAGTGTGAATTGTGTACGTTTAAATTATGAAATTAGTTTTATTATTATAGTATATTAATATTATTTATATTTGTATTTTGATTAATGTTATTTATTGTTATTGGGCTGTTGAGTTAAACAAGGGGCTGGTTGTAGTATGTACATGGAAATTGAAACGTTTGCATTTCTTGTTTTTTCAGGTTTATTACTGGTTATCCTTTTTGAGCCGAAAATAAACAAACAAATGTGGAATACAGAGTAATATCCTCTTTGTACACGGGGTTGCCCTTTCCGAGGGAAGAAAACGGAACAGTATTAGTTGCCCTGTGCTCCGTGTCTTAGAGTTTGCACTTGACTAACTAGGGCGCAGGTCAGGAAGCAGACAGACTGGCTAAACCGACCGTCTGCTAGCCACCTCACATCAGAAATCAGATAATTCTCAGCATATAGAGATCCCTTTACCTAGATATCACACTATAGAGAATGTGTCTGTTCCTCGAGCTAGAAAATACAAAAAAACACCCAAACCAAATTAAGAGTAACAATTTAACTGATGTTCAACAAATAAAAAAATGTATATAATACAGAGAAACAAATGATAAAGCTTGGCTTATTAAATATCAAATTTGAAATGAATTGGTTGATTATCTGATTGTGCTCCTCCCGAACCTTGTAAATAAAATATAATTTGGGGAGTTTCTCCTCTTTCTTTTTTCCTAGCCTCTCTCTAAATGTCTCCCCAGGAGACATCAAATGGGTATATAATAGTTGAGAGCAGTCTATATTACTTTCCTAGATTTATTTAATTGTATAACAGCCACCTTAATCTCTGTAGGATACCGACCAACTAGGATCAGGTTTGGACGCCCCTGGTAGCATCTAGCATTCATGCATTACATATCTACAAGTTGTGATGTTAATTGCTTTGTGCCATTAAACTGAGGTTAACTTTTAAATTTTTGTATTTCCACCTTAGACCTAACAGCGCTGAAAGAGGAGAGAGAAGAACTGAATGAAACTGAAGAGAAAGATCAGTTTGAAAATCTTCAATTTGTATCTGGAGAAAAGTCTTTTTGTTTCTTAGAGTCTGAAAAGACTTCTAAACAAGAAAGAGCACAAAAGACAGGAACTATGAGTAGTTTAATTTTCTGTCAGTGTGGTAAGAGTTTCAAACAACAAGGACACCTTAAAAGGCACATGAGGATTCACACTGGAGTGAAGCCTTACTCATGCCAACAGTGTGGAAAAAGTTTTACTCGTAAAGGATGCCTTAACAGACACCTGAGATTTCACACTGGAGAGAAGCCTTACTCATGCAAACAGTGTGGAAAGAGTTTCAAACAACAAGGATACATTAAAATGCACATGAGAGTTCACACTGGAGAGAAACCTTACTCATGCAAACAGTGCGGAAAAAGTTTCACTCGTAAAGGATGCATTAACAGACACATGAGATTTCACACTGGAGAGAAGCCTTTCACATGCAAACAGTGTGGAAAGAGTTTCAGTCAACGAGGAGGCCTTGAAAGTCACATGAAAATGTGCAATAGAGAAAAGCCTTACAGATCCCCTCAGTCTGAAAAGAGGTTGAATGAAAGTGGAAACTTTAAAGTTCACCAGACAATTCACATTACAGGGAGCCTTTTTACCTGCCAACAGTGTGGAAAGTGTTTCACTCATAAAAGATACCTTAACATTCACATGAGAATTCACTCTGGAGAGAAGCCTTACACGTGCAACCAGTGTGGAAACAGTTTCAGTCAAAAAGGAAGCCTTAACAGGCACATGAAGATTCACATTGAAGAGAATCCTAAAAGATCCCCTTAGCATGGACAGAGTTTCAAACAAAATGTCTAGAAAGGACAGTTCCGGTCCTTGATTCTGATTGGCCACAATCAAACCTGTTGTAAATTACTCTATGACCTCACCTCTTTGTTTCTTGGCAACTACATTGTTTCAACCACGATTACAGTTGAGGTCAAAAGTTTATATTACCCTTGTCAAAACAATCCTAAAGGATTCCAATAAGAATCCTATACAGGGCTCCTACAATGACATCAATTCTAATTCACACTTTAAAGCAATGTGTTTTGTCCATGGTACACTTTACAGTGCCAACTAGCTATATTGTGTTTGACTGAGCTTAAAGGGATAGTTCACCCAAAAATGAAAATTTTATGTTTATCTGCTTACCCCCAGGGCATCCAAGATGTCTTTCAAGGGAATCATATGCAATGAGAAAAGCAGAGGAGTGAATACTGAGTGTTGTTGGTCAGATGGTCAAGAACTAAATGGTGCTTATTCTTGTCCACAAATGCCAACATCATTTTCAAGCTCTTTTAGGAAAAAAAAAAATTGGTTTCTAAATAGATCTTATAGCACTAGAATACAAATGCAACTTTGTTGAGCACAATTTTTGTGCTGTGATGGGAGTTAAAGAGGACCTGTTATGCCCCTTTTTCTCAAGTAGTCTTAGGTGTTTTGAACTGAATAAAGTCAGCATCACATTTGCAATTGTGCTAATATTCAGGAAAACAGGACATTTCTTCTTTAAGAGTTGCTTAAACACACCATATGGTATAAATATAGAAAATATAGTTGACAGCACTGGTTTTCAAAGACTGAGATGCTTTTTCAAGATAAGATTGTGCCTTAAAGCCGATCGTAGAGACAAGTTGCAAGTAAACAAAAAATTTCATTGGACTATGATGTTACATAATTTTGTATTTGTATTTCCATAATGCTTGGCTTTCTGATTTCCTCCTGGGAGTCCTGACTAGCAGTGCAGGTTGCTAATTGAATAGTTACTCATATTTAGTATTTTAAATATGAAATTATGTTACATGTACTTTGTTACTCCCCAACCCTGGAGCCAAATAATTAAATAGAAACCGAAAATGTAGATTTAATTAGAAAATCTTTCTTACTTGAATTCTACTTTTAAATTCTCTAGCGTGAAGATAAACATGGCATAACTGTTTTTAATTATGGCTATAATTAATGGCTAAAATTGGAAGGAAATGCGTTTAATAGAGACAGATCATTAGCAGTATTTGTATCAGTGAGACTGGGCTTCATTAACAATTGGCTACTTGGTGAAAGATGCCAATAAGCCACATTTTTTAAATGTACAATGATTAAGTTGTTTTACATTAATTTGGAGATTCAATGTGAAACTATTGTCAAATTAGTATTGTCAGTTGTGGAGATCTTAAGACTCACATGAAAATTTACATTGAAAAGAAGCCGTTAATATGCCCTCAGTGTGGAAAGAGTTTTACAAAGAAATATGACCTTACTGTCCATATGAGAACTCACACTGGAGAGAAGCCTTTTACCTGCTCTCAGTGTGAAAAGAGATTTATGTGGAAAAGAACCCTTACTGTCCACATGAGCATTCACACTGGAGAGAAACCTTACACCTGTGAACAGTGTGGAAAGAGTTTCATGTATAAAGTAAACTTTAAGATTCACATGAGAGTTCACACTGGAGAGAAACCGTACAAGTGTGTTCAGTGTGAGAAGAGTTTCACATGTCAAAGCAGCCCGATCCGTCATTTGAAAACTCATTCGGGAAAGAAACTGCCGTTTTCTTCAATGCAAGAAGAGGTTTAGAAAATGGAGCAATTTCTACAATCATCTACACGTTCATTTTGAAATACATTCAATTGTAGTCAAAGTACTAAAACATTGTTTTTCACCAGACTTACAGAACAATCATGTCACTCTATTCCATGTGTTGATTTCTCTGAATCAAAATATTAGTCAAACTTTTACCTTGCTAGGAAAACTGTAACTGGAAGATTATAAATGAATTGACATAAACTGAACAAAATGACATGTTCCCATTGATTTTAAATGTATTCTAGCTTATTGTTTAGTCAATTTAATGTTGTAATATGTTTACGTTTATGGACTTTATCAGGAGAAGCATGAAAATATTATTCTAGTTTGTGCAGGTCTTTTTTATAATCTGCACAGTTCATTCTTTGTTGTGCTTCCATTAGCCTGGATGTACAGTAGATTAATTTGCTACAATAAACAATCCTAAGCAGCTGGCCTTCATTAATTTTTTTGTTAATTATACATTGAAAAAAGTGTTTTAAAAAAATTATTAAATAGTTGTACTCAACAGTAACATTTTCATACCCCTCCTCTGTCTATGCACAAATAGCTTCTCATCAACCCATTATATTTATTTTTTTGTTGGCTACCCAGCCAAGCTACATTTTACAACTCATCACTTTTAGCACATACTTCAAACACTTCATGGAATTCTCATTTGTACAGCATTTTTTCTGTTGCCAAATTACACAGTTCTGTCATTTTTAACCACAGACTACTCACACACACACACACACACACACACACACACACACACACACACACACAAAAACTCTTCACTCTTTGCACTTTCAGCTCCTACAATCTCAGTCAAAGTCAGCACTTTAAGAACCTATCAGCTTTCGTCTTGATTTCGTCACGTGTTCCACTTCTTTTTGTTCAACTTATAGCCTTATATCATTTTTACCTTCATAGTATCACGACTGTGTGTATGCAATGCACAGATGAGAATTAATTGAAAGTTCTTTAATAAAATCCACAAAGGGTAATCCAAACAGGTAAGCAGAGGAACATACATCCAACACAACACAAAGACATTTAAAACTGGACAAAAAGGAAGGGCCAAGCAGGAACCTAAATACACAGGATAATTAAACTCAGGTGCAGCAGGGAATAATCAATTAACTAAACTAAACAGATATGGAAAATAAATTACACTATTGAACCTAAATATGAAACAAACCTCACATTAAAGCATTTATATAAACACTTTCCTTGTACTTGTGACAACTACATACTGTATATCAAATATATCTTCAAATATACATGTGTAGTACGGTGGCCCCTTTAAGTACATCACGTACCTATATAGGAGGAGGTTGTTACATGTCTCCTAGTGTTTCTTCTCCTTGTACTGTCATTTTTTGACAGTACAAGGGTGTATGTACCCTGCATTCCTATTTCATTAAATATTCTGTTTAATTGTTACTCTGGGCTCCTTGTCATTCCCTCTGACTCTTCATTCCCAGCAACCGTAACAGAAGACAGCACCAATAAAATTATGACAGAGGCTGAGGACAGGCTGTGGGGACTAATGGTGCGTTCACACTGCACACTTTGTCTGCGTCAGGCAACGCTCCCAACGCATCTAGTTTGACGCATGTACGTTGAAGCTGGCAACGCTTGCTTTTTGGTGCGTTCACACCGCACACGTCAGGCAACGCACCCAACGCATCTAGTTTTTTGCACACTTCCCCTAAATAAACCATAGCAAACTATTGGGACTGGACATTTTGGGATCCTCTGTTGACCATGTTTGCCTAGCTAACGAAATGGGAAATAATTACGTTGAGAAAAGATTTGATAACGCCGACATCCCCGATCTCTTCAGCGATCTTCATCCAAGCAAGTTCCTTTACATTCCTGTCTTTATACAACCACGAGGGCGGATCATACAATTATCTGCGATTGCAGACGGCTACAATGAGCAATATATATATGTAATATAATTAAATTGAAAATGATTTTTTCTCTGCTCCCGCTTCATTCAAGATACGTGTGGTGACGTCGCTACAGTGAGACGCTCTGATTGGTTGACGCACTGCGTCAAGTGCGTCAAGTCCGTCAAAAGTTCTGCGTTGCTTGCGTTTGCTGCGTTGACGCTTGAAACGCAGGTAACGCTTGAAAAGTTGACGGATCCAACGGACACAACGCAACGCAGAGCCTCTGACAGACTCAACCATTTACTTTACATGTAATCTTGCCGCAACTGACGCTTGACATTTGGGGCGGTGTGATCGCAGCATATGGCAGAGGGGTGATGTGTTTTTTTTTTGTTTTGTTTTTTTAGTGATCTGAAACCTGCTCAACAGATGAATCCTGCTGATGTTTACTTGAGTCTCTTCAAACTGTTTTTCTCTGAGAGCGCTTTACCAACTTCAGATGTTCAACTACACTGGTAAGTTAGTGTAAAAACAAGTGACTACTGATGAGTTTTTCAATCACTTAAATATCATTTATTTGTTTCATTTGTTGAACAGAACTCAGAAAAAGTTTTCAGAAGTTTTCCACATCTCTGTGGTTAGATCAGGGTGCTCAATAATGTTTCTTTGACCTTCATTATGCATGTTTTGATTATACTTTGTTGTAAATAAATACAAATAATATAATACTCCATTCTTTGAATCTTCTCACATTGTTCCTTTCCTAATACTAACAGTAGTAATAATGGGCCATTAGGGCAGGGCTCTTTGTCTCTCAGGTGTGAATTGCTAAATATTCATGGCTCATTGCCATTCCTTTGAATATTCCCTTTCAAACACAAAACATGTTTTAGAAAATGTATATCAATATATTGTTTTCTATGAACGAGTGAACAAGATAATTTCACATCATTTGGTTGACAAAAATCTAGCCTACCACATCTAATTCTTAAAAGTCTTGTGAACAAATGTTCTGTATGTGTTTCATGGCCTTATTTCAGTGACTTCAAAACTTTAGTTTTTCACTTACCACGCATAAACGTTATTTTCTCAAAAACACAAATGTACATTTCATGTTGCTTAAATATTATTGTAGCCCAATTTGTGCTAATTGCAATGTAATCGAATTTTAGCAATTAATATGTTTTTAAGATGAAGGAGTGGACTTCTGAATCGAGCTTGAACTCCATAATAATAATAATTATTATTAGAATTAGCAGGTAAAACATATATATTAGTAGTTACAGACTATGGTAAGAATCGTCTGACCTCAAGGTGATTTGGAGCCAGACACTCTACCGTTGCACTACAAGATAGCGAAATAATTATTTAGTGTTTCATGCTTAAGCACTTTGATAAACTATGCAAATCAGCTAGTCTTTACACTCACAAAGTCAAGAACAGATCGCTTGACCTCAACATAATTGGAACATGCAACCTCCCGATCCGGGGTCAGGCGCACTCTGTTTTCTCGGCCACGAGGTCAAGAAAACAAGTCGGCGTTCCTTGCTTAATTGCTTTGATTCAATTTGCAAATCAGTCACGGTAAAGGGCTGTAGACTTTATACTATGGATGTCAAGAAGAGATCAACTGATGTGATTGGAACATGCAACCGTCTGATCTGGATTCAGCCATGCTACCGTTGTACCCCAAGACACCACAAACCTATCTGGTGTTCCCTGCTTAAGCCACCTTTTGTCATCCTGCCTTCGATAGCTCAGCTGGTAGAGCGGAGGACTGTAGATGATACATTGGCTATCCTTAGGTCGCTGGTTCGATTATGGCTCGAAGAAGCTGGCTTTTGAATTCGGCACGTAGATGTTTCCACGATTTCTTCAGAGACTGCAGGGCAAGATATGAAAAAGTAATACATCAAGAGGCAGATCTGTCACAGTACACAATGACAGGAATGGTTATTACATGAGATCTCAGGCTTAATAAAAATAACAGGTCAAGATACAAATCTATCACAGTACACCGGTGGTTTTCAATCCTGATCCTGGTGACCCCCTGCTCTGGGCTGTGTTTCCCAAAAGCGTTGCAATCCTTCATACAACGTAGACGCATTGAAACCAATAGAGTTGCAATCAACTTAGGGTTTTGATGACTCTGGAAAACGCGGCCCTGCATATTTTGTCTGTCTCCTTTTTCTGACACAACCAGATGAGTTCATGGAGCTCTCTCCTAACGAGCTAATGATCTGAATCAGGTGTGTTTAATAAGGGAGACATACAGAGCGGTGGGATTGGAAACCACTGCAGCACACAACGACAGGACCTCTTTTCACATTAGAAGTCAACAAGAAATCACGTGACCCCGACGTGATTTGAACACGCAACCTTCTGATCTGGAGTCAGACGCGCTACCGTTGCGCCACGAGGTCCTGAACCCAGAGGTGATGTATTTTGCTTAACCGCCTTGACACAGAATGCAAATCGGTAAATATACGGTGCTCAAGGAACATTCTTGATGTTGGACTTCATACTCAGGAGATCAAAAACAGATCGTCTGACGTCAAGGTGATTTGGAGCCAGACACTCTACCGTTGCACTACAAGATAGCGGAAAAATTATTTAGTGTTTCATGCTTAAGCACTTTGATAAACTCTGCAAATCAGCTAGTCTTTACACTCACAAAGTCAAGAACAGATCGCTTGACCTCAACATAATTGGAACACGCAACCTCCCGATCCGGGGTCAGGCGGACTCTGTCGCGGCCACGAGGTCGAGAAAACAAGTCGGCGTTCCTTGCTTAATTGCTTTGATTCAATTTGCAAATCAGTCACGGTAAAGGGCTATAGACTTTATACTATGGATGTCAAGAAGAGATCAACTGATGTGATTGGAACACGCAACCGTCTGATCTGCATTCAGCCATGCTACCGTTGTACCCCAAGACACCACAAACCTATCCGGTGTTTCCTGCTTAAGCCACCTTTTGTCACCCTGTCTTTAATAGCTCAGCTGGTAGAGCGGAGAACTGTAGATGATACATTGGCTATCCTTAGGTCGCTGGTTCGATTCCGGCTCGATGGAGCTGGCTTTTGAATTCGGCACGTAGATTTTTCCACGATTTCTTCAGAGATTGCAGGGCAAGATATGAAAAAGTAACACATCAAGAGGCAGATCTGTCACAGTACACAATGACAGGAATGGTTATAACATGAGATCTCAGGCTTAATAAAAATAACAGGTCAAGATACAAATCTATCATAGTACACCGGTGGTTTTCAATCCTGATCCTGGTGACCCCCTGCTCTGGGCTGTGTTTCCAAAAAGCATTGCAATCCTTAATACAACGTAGACGCATTGAAACCAATAGAGTTACAATCAACTTAGGGTTACAGTGACTCTGAAAAACGCGGCCCTGCATATTTTGTCTGTCTCCTTTTTCTGACACAACCAGATGAGTTCATGGAGCTCTCTCCTAATGAGCTAATGATCTGAATCAGGTGTGGTTAATAAGGGAGACATACAGAGCAGTGGGATTGGAAAGCACTGCAGCACACAACAAAAGGGACCTCTTTCACTTTAGAAGTCAACAAGAAATCACATGACTCCGACGTGATTTGAACACGCAACCTTCTGATCTGGAGTCAGACGCGCTACCGTTGCGCCACGAGATCCTGAACCCAGAGGTGATGTATTTTGCTTAACGGCCTTGACACAGAATGCAAATCAGTAAATATACGGTGCTCAAGGAACACTCTTGATGTTGGACTTCATACTCAGGAGATCAAAAACAGATCGTCTGACCTCAAGGTGATTTGGAGCCGGACACTCTACCATTGCACTACAAGATAGCGGAAAAAATATTTAGTGTTTCATGCTTAAGCACTTTGATAATCTATGCAAATCAGCTAGTCTTTACACTCACAAAGTCAAGAACAGATCGCTTGACCTCAACATAATTGGAACACGCAACCTCCCGATCTGGGGTCAGGCGCACTCTTTCGCGGCCACGAGGTCGAGAAAACAAGTCGGCGTTCCTTGCTTAATTGCTTTGATTCAATTTGCAAATCAGTCACGGTAAAGGGCTGTAAACTTTATACTATGGATGTCAAGAAGAGATCAACTGATGTGATTGGAACATGCAACCGTCTGATCTGCATTCAGCCATGCTACCGTTGTACCCCAAGACACCATCATGGACTTCATCCCCCACAAGCCACTGCACTTATCACTGCTCACACCTGCACATGGACCGGGGCCGCCATTCATGCCTCTGTGTCAGGCCCACTCCATCACTCTCCTGAACTGTCACAGGTATTTGGAGCGTCTGGAAGCCGCTCTTAGGTGGGGGGCTCTGTCACGATTGAGCCTCTGTTATCAGTACTCTTGCACCACTTATCATGGACTTCATCCCCCACAAGCCACTGCACTCATCACTGCTCACACCTGCAGCTCATTCACACACTCACACACCTGCAGTTCATTTACACACACTGCATATAAGCCACTCTCACACCTAGCTCTTGGCGAAGTCTTGTATTGCCCCGGCTGCATTTCTGAGCGTTTCTTCCCGTGTTTGTTTTCCCGTGTTTGATTCTCACTGCCAGCCCCGACCTTTCTGCCTGTGTTTTGACTACGATTTCTGCCTGCCCCTGTGTGTTTGTTTTGTTTTGTCTTATCTAATAAATGCTGCAAATGGATCCACTCGTCTCAGTCCGTCCTTGTGACAGAAGACTTCACCACTACAAGGATCCAACAGCTAGTATGGTGTCATCCGGTTCCAGCACGAACTCCACGGTACAGATCATGCGTCTCAAACAAGGTGAGCGGTCTGTTGAGGAGTATGCGATGGACTTCATCGAATTGGCTAATCGGTCTACTATGGATGATGTATGCCTGATGATTTTCTTCTGTGGAGGACTCTTAGAGCCATTGGCTTCACTGATGCCTATGGTCGAACCTAGCTGGACTTTACAAATTTATGTTGACATTGCTCTGCAAATAAGTGGCTCTCCTTTTACTGTGGGAATGAAAGAAGAGGACAACAATGTTCCCACAGTAAAATCCAGCTCAGAGCCACTACACAAGATGGCTGCCACGCCAGAGTCTGCACACAAGATGGCCGCCGATGTTCCTGAGTCCCCGGCCAAGAAGTCCCTCTGCTCACCTTCAACCCACCTTCGGTGCAGAGGACTTGCCGTGGGACTGCCATTCTCCATCGGTGCCCTGGCTGGAGGATCCCTCACCATCGCCTCCAGCCTCAGAGTCCTGGACTCCGCCTCGGCCCTCCGATCCTGCGGCTCCACCCCGGCTCTCTGCTCCCTCGTCTCCGCCGTCGGCCGTTGGTCCACCAGCTCCACCGGGCTCCATCGTCCCTCCGGCTCTGCCCTGGTCAGTCGTCGCCCCACCTTCGCCTCTGGACTCTACTCCTCCGGCTGCGCCTCATCACTGCGTCCTACCGGCTCTGTGGACCTCCTCCCTCCCGTGGGCACAGCCTCGGTCCTCTGTCGCTCCGGCTCCGCCGCGTACCTCCGGATCCTCGGTGTCACCCATGACCATCGACTCTCCGGTTCCGCCTCGGGCTCCACCGGCTCCACCTCCGTCGCCCGGCCCCATGAAGGAGCCAACCCTTCCACCACCATGGCTTCTCCCTCCGTCGGTGCCGCCTTAGTCTCCTGGTTCTCCACCTGCACATGGACCGGGGCCGCCATTCATGCCTCTGTGTCAGGCCCACTCCATCACTCTCCTGAACTGTCACAGGTATTTGGAGCGTCTGGAAGCCGCTCTTAGGTGGGGGGCTCTGTCACGATTGAGCCTCTGTTATCAGTACTCTTGCACCACTTATCATGGACTTCATCCCCCACAAGCCACTGCACTCATCACTGCTCACACCTGCAGCTCATTCACACACTCACACACCTGCAGTTCATTTATACACACTGCATATAAGCCACTCTCACACGTAGCTCTTGGCTGTCTTGTATTGCCCCGGCTGCATTTCTGAGCGTTTCTTCCCGTGTTGGTTTTCCCGTGTTTGATTCCTGGACTCCCTCCCGTGTTTGATTCTCACTGCCAGCCCCGACCTTTCTGCCTGTGTTTTGACTACGATTTCTGCCTGCCCCTGTGTGTTTGTTTTGTTTTGTCTTATCTAATAAATGCTGCGAATGGATCCGCTCGTCTCAGTCCGTCCTTGTGACAATTCTCTTTAATGGGGAAGTGTGTCCAAACCTTTTATTGGTACTGTATGTTTGTTCCAGTGAGTGAATCAAAATCTAGGTGAGTCAGAAGTACAAAACCTGATAATGTAATAACATGCCGTTACTGTAATATAGCTCTGAACAGCCTTTGAAGTCCACTTATTTTAAAACTATTGCATTTGCTTTAGCTTTGGGGTACAGGGCATGAAGTACCTTTTAACTAAGGTACAGGCATGAAGGGATAATTATACCTTAACTAAACGATGAAATCCACATTGCCTACCACATAAAATGGGTTAAAAATCATGCTGCCGTTATTTGTACACTTGCAAAAAAAAAAAAAAAAAACACAAAAAAACCTTTTCTTATTTAGATTTTTTGTCTGGTTTCCAGACAAAATATCTAAAAATTCTTAATTCAAGAATTATTTTCTAGATGAGTAAAAAATAATAAAAATGTAATCAAAATTTTTATATTACCTTGTAGCAGTGTCAGAGTTTTGCCGCCCCATCCAATCACCTGAGCTCTTGTGAGGGCAAAGTACGACTGCAGAGCATAGCAACCCTACAGAGCAAACTGAAGAGAGGATTTTTCTCTGGTAAAACAAAATATATTCATACATTACATCTGACTATCTTTATACAGTCTTTTCATTATGTATCTGCATCTTGTTGTTATTGTTGTTGCTTTAACTAAATGGTTTTAATGAATTAATGAATTTCCTTTATTTAATCTATAAAGGCTGGTATTTAATCTATAATGCCTTTAATGTAAATGGATGTAGATCAGTTTCAACATGAGCTGTTAATATAGTCTATTCTTCATTCCCAAGGGCTAATAGAGTTACTCTATTTGAGTAACTACAATGTGACGACTGTATTTATAACAACAAACATAATGAATATAGAATTTTTGAATAAATTAAAAAAAAAAAAAAACATTTATTTTTTAATCATATCCTTTTCATGTTTTGATGTACTATGATTTTTGTGTAGGTCAATATCAGATTCGGAAACAAGAATGTCCCAAACAGTCTTACCTGTGAACTCTTCAACACTCATCATTCAGGTTCAACCACCAACACAAGCAACAGCAGTTGGGGCTGTGACAAATGCTCCTGTGCCTGTTCATGTCACAGGAGTTTCAACTTTTCATGGACTTCAGGCATTTCTGAAAGGCCAACCAAAAGCCCTTGGGGTAAGAATATTCTCATAACCCCAGATATTTCCTTTTAAGTGTGTATGGTAGTGTGAAGTAAGAAAATTACATGAATAAATTCTACAAAAAGGAGTAGTAGACACATTAACACAATATACACTGATTTTATTGCATAATGTGACTTAGATACAAAATGAGGAAGACCAATATAAAATAAGGTTTATCATTTACAGAGAACATTTTACAGTGTACCAGTCACAAAGAGTCACAGAGAAGAATGTTTTACAAGTTGTAAACTATCAAAAAAATGTTAACTAATGGACAAAGTTGCACATCTGCAAAAATGAGCTTTCTGTGCTTGAATATTTTAGGATATTTTCGAGTACAATCCATACCCAAAGTGAATCAATATCCAAAGTCCATACCCATAGTTGCCATAAATTTATTGTATATTTAATTTTGGTCCCCAAAATTTGAAACTGTTTTACTTTATAAGAGACTTTCTTGTTCTGTCCTGTACATTTTTCTTGTCCCTCACAGACTGTCCAGATAATGATCGGCCTGTTGACTTTACTGTTTGGGATCGTCTTGACACTTAATTTAGATTCCATCACTGTCATTAGTGGTATTCCTTACTGGGGATCATTCATCGTAAGAAACAATTATATAATTTTTTTTCTGTTTTTCAGTTTTTTTTATTTATTTATTTTTTATTTAAGCTACATATTCCAACAGAATATTCCATTTTGTTCTTTCTCTCTCCTCTCAGTACATTATCGCAGGCTCACTCTGCATTGCTGCTGAAAACAAAGTTAATTCTCCCTTCGGTTTGTGTTTGGTATGTACTCAACATTTGTACGTTTTAAGGGCTCCAAGCTGCCAAACACAGGCAGGTGGCATTGTAATAATATGATTCACATTTTTGTGCAATTGATATAAACAATTCTTACAGATAGGGATGTTTCTGGCAAAAATGTATTAAATGAATTTAGATTAACTGAAGCACTGAGATATAAACTAATTATATAAACTAATTTTATCTCCTGAACTCAACACCCATACTTAATGAAACTTTGGACATTTTGATATTTTATACTAAATTGCATCAAAATTGCACCTATAGATACAACCCACACCGTATCTTATAATCACTTCTTAAGACACTAAAAAAATATTTGTACTAACAGTAAAAGGGAGAATAAACAGTTTTCCTTTTTGAGACCAGCATATTTACTGTAATCTAAACAGTAATCAGTGAAGATTGACTGGACTTTGCATTCATGTTGTGTATTTTTCCATCTACATTAAAATGATGTGTTAACAAAATGTGTTAAAGTTATTCCTAATTTATTAATCAGTTTTATGTTGACGTTATTTTCTTCTGCCGATAGGTGAAAGGTTCGCTTGGAATGAACATTTTCAGTGCTATAACTGCAGGCATTACCATTATTTTAATTCCATTTGATTTGGCTCTTGGACCATTTTACAATTACTGCTACGATACTGACTGTTACGAGTTTAGGGGAAAGTATACGGTATGTCATCAATGTTTACATTTGCATTAATGTAGTAATCACAATAAGATCAGTGTGTGGTCAGTCACTTCTTGTCGAAAGTAAATTCTTAATCTGCTCTCATCTGTCCAGTCTTTTTCTCCCCAACATCACATCTCTTACTATTACTGA
Source organism: Garra rufa (assembly GCF_049309525.1). Lineage (NCBI taxonomy): Eukaryota > Metazoa > Chordata > Actinopteri > Cypriniformes > Cyprinidae > Garra > Garra rufa. The sequence goes on from NC_133361.1 coordinate 90,362,967, forward strand.
TCATTAATAATTTAAGAAGGCATTGATTTTATACATTAAGCAGCCAGTGTACCGGTGTGAGTACTAATTGTCAATTATTTTAATATTATTTGTGCTAATGTTGATTTTCATGTCAGATTCTCTTCTGGGGAATCGGAACTGTGTTGCTGATATTCGCCTTGCTTGAGTTTATCATCTCCATCTGTCTGTCAGCATATGCCTGTAAAGTCAGCTGCAGCTGTTGCACCCAGGTTAGTAATGCGTCAAGATGGAGGTTCACAAACTTTTTAATGAACTGAAACCCTCTGATATGTAATGGAAATAGTTACTTATGGATGTCTTGATAATAAGCAACAAACACTAAGTTATGTTACAAATATTTATTTATTAAATTCTTCACTTTCAAATGGTCAAACGTTCACGTTTTTAACATAAAATTCTTGTGCTATAAACATCTGTACACAAAAACATTGGAAATTATGTAAATGTTGATGAAGTGAACTTTAAACACATTGCGTTTCCAGATATTAAAGGGGTCATCAAGTTGATATGATTCTTTAGGGTCTCAATGAGAAGTCTGTACTATATTTTGGGTAAAATTTTGCAGTGTGAAAAACACCCATTTAACCGCGTCAAAAATCAGGCCTTTTTAGAGTGACCCATTCTTTTGCATTTGCCTTAAAAAAGGCTAAGGAGTTCTGCCTACCCAGTCCCTCTCTTCCATGGGGTGACGAGCTGTAATGTTTAGCCACGGAATTTGCTATCTAGCACATAATTAAAAAAGGTGATTTGCAAAGATGCATAAAAAACACTTATACTCACTTACTGTATGCTGTAGGTGAAGCTGTATCCCAAATGATTTACGTGAACAGATAGATTTTTGTTGATCACCGGGCGCATTTTCTTCAAAAGTTAAAGCAATGTTAATCATCTCACAAGATTAACTGACTATATGGGTTATTGCTACTATTTAGTGGATTTTATGTCCCCATGAAACAAAACAAGGGATGTGATTGCACAATTACCTCAAGAGACAATATTGAATGAATTAGCATATGCAGTTAAAAACAAGAGCAATGTCTAAGCCCGGTAAAGGTTTTGCCGCGAACTCAATGGACTGGTTTCTCTCCTATATGATTTCACATGACCATTCTGAAACATTAGAAATGTACGTGAGCTTCTAACATCTGATTAAAGCTATGTGTGACTTTCTCCTTTCCACAAATTTAACATAAAAAATGGGGCTGTCAAACCATTTAAAAACTTCTAATTACTAACACATCAGATACGGCTGAGAAATTACACCCAAAATATCATATAAAATTATTATTGTGTTAAATGAGAAAAGCATTAAATTACTCTTGCGGTACTTTAATGCTATATGCCGATTGGTCTGCACAGTGATGGTGCATCTTAAACAAGTCTAATAACTCACTGAATCATTGATTCACTCAATTAGTTCAAAATGGACGATTCATTTAGTAAAGAAACATCACTTGCAACAGTTCCGCTGTGGCTTTATTTGGAACTATTTTGTTTGCAGAACTGATCCAAACAGCTAATATTGAATTAAAAATTTAAAACAATATTAATTTATAGCTTACTGAACTATTGTATAAAATGTTACAATTGCAAGCACGCAAATATCACGATATTTCATCTTGACTAGAAATATTTTCACATTTTAAATATTGTTCTTGTGAAATGAGATCTCATCACAAACCCATAAACAATACTACATATTTTACTGTATTTACTGCATATAATCAATTTTCATGCCAATAGCTTTCACATGCATATGATTCAGGATTCATAATTGTTAGTACCTAAAAACTAAAAAGCTTTCTGAAGCACTTGATTAATTCTCATGTTCCTCAATCCTTTTTCCACATCTGATCCTCACTTTGAAATAAAGGTCACATATATTTCTAAATTAGCAATTTTGAGTATTAGCATATGCATCTCCTTCTTCTCTTAAAGGAGTAGTTCACTTCCAGAATTAAAAATTACAGATAATGTACTCACCCCATTGCCATCCAAGATGTTCATGCCTTTCTTTCTTCAATTTTAAAGAAATTATGTTTTTTGAGAAAAACATTTCAGGAATTAACTCTATTCCTGACTTCAATGGTGCCCGTGAGTTTGAACGTCCAAACTGCAGCTTCAAAAGGCTTCAACACAACACAAGCACTGTTTTTTGGGAGAAAAACTCCCATCTCATTTTCTTCTTCAACTTCAAATTTCTCCTACATCACTGTTTTACCTTTTTTGTAAAGGGTGCTTGACCTTTGCGTGTTCAATTTGCAAACACAGGGTCGGTACTTCTACTGCAATGTAGGATGATTTTGAAGTTAGAGGGGAAAATGAAAAGGCAGTTTTTCGACATTCCCTACCTGTATTGACCCACATTACACAGAGTACGCATATGCAGTATGAGCATTCAACGTTAAAAAGTATATACATTTATTTTATTTTTTTAAAGGATGGATCGTTTCGCTAGATAAGACCCTTACTTCTCGGCTGTGATTGTTTAGATCTCTTTGAAGCTGCATTTAAATTGCATTTTGGATGTACAAACTCACAGGCACCATTGAAGTCCATAATTCCTTAAATGTTTTCCTCAAAATTTTAATCTTCGTAATTTCTTCACGACTGAAGGAAAAAAAAGGCTTACTTTAAATTATATAAAATTCAATTTATAATGATAAATTTACTCATGTATGAAACAATTAATTAGTTTGTCACTCAAACTCCACTCCACCCTGTTACATTGGTGCTACTTGTCCTTTAAAACCTTTGAAGTCATAATACCCTGAAATCACAAGACTTGCTGGACATAATTTCCTTGGAAAACAGGCATCTTCAAGAGCTAAGAATATATTAGTCTTTAGCTTTTCTCTCTAATGCTCATTTTAGTCAAGTTATTCTGAACAAAATTTTTTTTGATTAAACAAATTATATATTAAAGTTTTCCAAAATGTCATGTTTGACCTAATGATGGAGGCTTGAGTAATTAATGTGCAGAGATTGAAGTGATGTGAATTACCTGAGTCAGTGCATTTCTCAAAAGCATTTAGCAGCAGCAGTGTCTCTACTAATAGCAAAAGCTGTAATACTGGAACTGTATGCCAATGTTGTTGCACTTTTATGGGATTTTACAATAATTAGAAATAAAATGCTATATGTGCATTTCTCCAAAGGTGCCGTATGTTCCACAAGTTTCACCTCCACTGCCCTGTGACTTTAGGCGCTGCCATTACCATGATCTTGACCATTCAGAGGTAAGAGAAGTTTATAAAGTAAAATGGTATACAAAAAATGGATATGTGTAAAGCAATATATAATAGGAGCAGTACTTTTCGGATATTATTAAGTAAATAAGCAATCAATAAGTAAACAAGCTGATCATATAGCTTTTTTTCTTATAGATACCTGTGATCAGCAACCCTTCCGTGCATCAGCATCCTGCAGACAATCCTCCACAATACAGTTGATTATTGTTTGATCCTGCTGTTTTGTGTTGCTTTCATGGGACACATGGACTTGGACTTCCCAATGATTACCAGACCCTCACTATTTGCATGTCATTACCATAAAAGGACTAAATAAGCAAAGACTTTACTTGATCAGATTACAAACTTTACAAATTTTTTAAAGTCACATGTGTTTAAACAATGACTATTCAAAACACTAATAGATACTATTTCCTGATTTTCTCTCTGTGGTTAAGTTACCTTATCATAAGTCATGTTTGGTTGCTTAATACTGTATAATCTGTCAGAATAAAGAATGTAAAAAATGTTTATTGGCTTGTTTTTTCGCACTGTTTTTTCATACTGTGTGCTTATTGTTTTTTACATTTTGTATGTCAACCTCATCTAGCACACCTGATTCATCAGATTTTTAGTAGAGACTGCAAGAACTAAATTGGGTGTGTCTGGAAAGGTGGACATACAAAATGTGCAGGGCTGGGGGTCCTCCGGGACAGGTTTGAAAACCCCTGCCCTAGGGGACACTTTGGGAAACAAAATACCTACTATACCATGCCCTGGTCCATGCTTATCAACCTGGTGAGAGAGCACAAAAAAATAGTGGCAAACATACAATGATTAAAGGGAGTGGAGTGGAGTGGAGTGGAGGCATCGCTACATAAAAAAAAAAAGTCAACCTCAGGGGGCCTCTTACTTAAAGCCCTAAAATGGAAAGAAAACCTAACCCTGCTACCAAAAACATAGGTAGGAATACTTCAAGGGGGGAATCTTATCAAAGAAAACCAGCCTCGACTGGTACATCTTTGACAAAAACTTCATGAATAGGGAGCCTGAAAGAGACCTATAGCCTTACGTGGACTGTCTACTGAAAACCTCCTAGATGAAGGAAACAACCCAATCAAGAACAACCCATTCATGTGAACTATCCTCAGATAGCTACATACCTCTGACAAGACTGCTATATAGGTGGGCCATCTACTTAAAACCCTCTAATACAGGGAAGACTATGAAGGTAAAACAGTAGCAAAACTCGAGAGCTTGTTAATTTGAATGTGAGAACTTGACATATTAATATTCGTATTTGTAAGCTGAAATTTGAACTCACAGCTCTGATGTGAAAAGCTGAATCTGTCGATTTGCACACACAGACAATGAACAAAACACCCGTGTTATGAATTTGAAGTTGCAAATTAATAACTACAAATGTGTAAAATGACATCCACACAAACAAAATGACAGACACAAGTGTGTACGACATATTTGCTTTCGCACTTAACTTCAGTTTTACTGTACAACCTCAAGTCGGCACTTACAACCTCTCAGATCTGGCAGTACAACTTCAAATCCTAGCGCTTTGACTTTTGCTACTCTTTTTGCGATATTCCTGTAGCAAAACTCACTCGTGCACTTGTAAATGCAGACGTGAGAGCGCAGAGTCAGGGGCGGGGCTTGGGTGGGAATGAAGACATTTTATTGGTCGATGCCTGACCAATGAATATTGTTGTACCAGAGTTGCCATATAACTCTGTTGTTTTTATATATATATATAATTTAAACTTCTTTATTGGGTTAAATTCCTTATTTGCTTGTCTTTATTAATATTCACTTGTGCTTATATGAATAGCATAAAATAACAAGGGATGTCATTAATGAACATTTTTAAATGCAACAATTTAAAAAACGTATAAAAATCGAGTGCTTGATAATGCCTTAATGTACATTAAAAAAGCAAAATTTAAAAAAATAAGCAGTTATGACCGGCAATACTGTTTTGAGCAACTAGCTAAAGAATTTATTAAAAAGCCATAAGGGCATCTAGTGGTTAAACCATGACATTACATTTGAATATTATCTTTCTAGCCACTAAATGCCTCTAATTTGCCTCTTTGCGCTGAAATAATAGGCATATTAAAAATTGTTACATTTTAAATGACCATCATAATTATTGTGCATATTATTTAGTACCAAAATCAATGCACATTATGTGTTAAAAATTACTAGAAATTGCTGCAAATACAGCGAAACTCCTGTGTGTCCTGATTAATTCTATTCAAATATATTCACAGCGCAGAGATATATTCAGCATGTCGCAACCAACTCTGTTTTTTCAGCGGTTCTGGTACAGCGATATTAGGATATACATATGAAAGATGTTGCATTATTTGTTTAGCAGATTATAACTGAATGACGAGATGATTGCAGTGGAAAGTCCCCTAAAAGCTAAGGATATTCAATGAAAATTGTTTCCAGTGTTTTACTAATAACTGATACATATGCATTAAAAATTGTTTCTTACTGCACTGCTATTCGCGATGGCTAGCGATATTCATTGGTCAGGCATC
>NC_133361.1:90369278-90478291 GCF_049309525.1 Garra rufa
ATATATATTAGTGGTGGGCATAGATTTTTTTTTTTTTAATCTAGATTAATCTAGATTAAATCTTGAAATTAATCTAGATTAATTCTAGATTAAAATGACTAATTTGAAGGCATTCAGAATATGTGTGCTACCCAAATAATGACTAAAAGTAAGTATTTGAGAACGGGTTTCTCAAGCCAGGTGGCGCATTAGACCAGGCGCTCATCTCCTGTTTCCAAAATGCATTACAAACTGCTTGACAATTGCATTTACAACACAATTAACTATACAAACTTGTGTAACCAAGTACTTCTGCGCAAAATGCTGTACGACGTGCACGTTCCCGTAAAATACACAGGTACGCGGGTATGGATAGCAAATCTGCGTGCATAGTCTTCCAATAAACTGCGTTGCTTTTAGAAGCGTCAATTCAGTTGTTGCATATAGTTTAATGTCTTTATTTCTGGATTATCAAAGTAAATTATAACTCAAACTTGAGATTTCACTGGGGCACGTGCCTACACTCAAAAAAAACGCTGGGTTAAAATAACCCAAATTGGGTTATTTTGGTAACCCAACGCTGGGTCAAATATGGACAAACCCAGCGTTGGGTTATTTTAACCCAACTTGTTGGGTTAAATCTTTGACCCAACATGTTGGGTTGTTTTATTTACCTAGGTTGTTTTTGTGTAACCCAACACTGAGCAAAACAACCCAACTAAATGACCCAACAGGCTTAACCCAGCAGTTGGGTTAAAAAAACAACCCAACATTTTTTAGAGTGTAGACTAATACCTTTTTTCTTAACTTTTAACTTCTTCTTAAAATTATCAAGAATATTAAATCAACTTAATAGACTAGGTTAACGACTTTTCTTATACAAACACAAGCATATACATGATCATTTATATATTATTGCTTGAATAAACGTTAAAAAATAGTGCTATAAATGTTACAATTAAGGAAATTAAACAGACCTATGCATTTAAAAAGACATAGTGAAATGTGTCTAATAATTCCAAAAAGAAAGAGAAGCATTGGACATAATCAAAATATTCAAGACATTTATTAGGAATACCATTTTCTTAACAATTAAGATGCTGAATGTGTTTATCCAGTCTAATCGAAGTGTGCAACTTTCTCAACAAATATCCCAACCCCTCTCAGAAAATACATAAAGCTGACATTACTGAGCTATATGCGTTTAAAAGTAGCCTATTAAAATGGTACAATGGCATTGCTCAGTTCAACGTGTTGGGAAATCTGGCATTTTGTCCCGCGTCAGCATTTATTCAACAGTTAAACGGGTAAATATTATTCAGCCAATAGGCTAGGTCTATGTATTTCATAGAAGATTGTGTCTAGTACTATATAAATTACAAAGGTTTAATTGGCATCTTTATTTAAATTATTATTATTTCAATTATTATATGAATTATTTCCGCGACCCGAATATAATTAAAAATATTTTTGGATGACGCATAACCGCGGGCACCTGCTCATTTTGGATAAACCCGCGCATCACTGATTGCTATACAAATTTTTCTACAGTGATCTACATTGATCAGCAAATTGAAGCAGAACCCAGTGTCAGCAGGGCATGTACATATATGAAAAAAAAAATAAAAAACATTAAACATTAGATTCAACATACAAACTGATCATAGCTGTCAGATCAACCCAGCTAGCAAAAAATATCCGCACGGCTTCTTTTTGCCGCCGGCCCTAAGCTGTCGGCTATAGGTGCGTCCCGCTGGCAGGGATGTAACGTTTGCCGCCGAATACGTCACTCCCATTTCTTGCGAGATGCCGCCGGCAAATAGCCGGCGGGCCGACTGCTTCATTTTCTATGGCGGTTGCCTCCGTCTAATGGACCGCAGCCGGCTGGTGGCAAGCCGCTTTGAAATACAAGGATTTCTACTAATCAACCAGCAGCCATGGCTACACAGCAAAATCCCCAGTGTTAATTTAACACTCTGAGTGTGGACACATATAGACACTGAAGCAGTGTCGAAGTTAACGAGATAATTAGGTGATTAACAAAGTGATGATTGATCATTATTGAAGACAGCTGATGTGAATGAGCAGAATCACCAAAGGATAAAACCAAAAGTTTTAAGCAACCATTATAGCGGTCAATGTTTGCATTAGTTGGGCTCTTGACCCTTAAATCTTTAATGCTAGATTTTGTTTGGCTGCTGTATTTGAGATAAAACAGCCTGACATAAGCTCATGTCATCAGGTGATGGTTATGTTTTAACATATTCATTGTTTGACGTGAATCACGAAATGTCTAATCGCTTTTTTTATTTGCTGGTTATTGTGATAGCCTTGAGAATCCACAGAAGATCCAGCACTTCCTATACATTTTGGAAAGATTTTTTTTACAACCTCTTTAAAAAGAAAAAACATTTCTCATCGGCACACATAGACATCAAGAACCAGCCCATGAATCTCAACAATGGTGACAAACGGCATATTCAGATAAACAGATCAACTCTGAACTCTCATCATTTATTCATGCCGCAATGCATGATGGGAGTCATGGATGAGTTCTGATTGGCTACAACACGCTTTTTGATTCTCACACTGATTCTTCATGTCTGTGTGTCTAAATTATGACAAACTATTCTTTCATAATCTGATTATGTCAAAACTGATTGCTCTTTTGGTTACAGATTCTTTTAGTTTGCATGGAAATCCTATGTTAAATGCTCAAGTCAATATATGATGATTATGTCAAGCACAGTCAAGGCCACCTGATGACTTTTGCTCTTGGCTTGTTTGGCTGTTATAACTCAGTAATTGCAGCCTAATAAGCCCTAATATTAAAGGTTGAAGGGTCAAGAGCCTAACTAATGCAAACATTGACCACTATAATGGTTGCTTAAAAATGTTGTTTTTCTCCTTTGGTGATTCTGCTTATTAACATCAGGTGTCTTCAATAATGATCAATCATCACTTTGTTAATCACCTAATTATCTCGTTAACTTCAACACTACTTCAGTGTTAACTTTTAAAAAGTGGCTGCCGCCAGCGGTGCACCGTCAAACGTATTTGCGATTACGCCATTCTGACGCTTCTACTGTCGCCGGAGCACCGCCGGCGGTCTGCCGACTCATTGCTATCTGGGAAGCTGTTTTCACTCATGTGCAGAGGCGGACAATCCAAGTGCCATGAGTAAAAGTCCTCCCCAGTATTATGTTCCAATCACCTGGATTTGCTAATTATCACAGTTTTTCAGCCAGGAGGACAGAGATTGGACCGAGTCATTCTTTTTGAGTCTCAAGCAGGTCTCAAGTAAAATCCCAAGCCCCTAAAGAGTTAAAGTTAATGAGATAATTGAATGATGATTGTGTTAGTGATGAACACCTGCTGTTATTACAGAGGATCAGATGTTGATGTTTTATTGGTTAAAATGATGTCACCATTGTGGAGATCAGTATTTGCTTTAGTTGGGCTCTTGACCATCATGTCCTGAGTTAGATCTCTCTGTTACAATGTGTATGTTGTAATGCAGTGAGATCAAGGCTTTATCTTTAACAGCTGTTTATACATTAGAGTTGTGACGTTCGCGAACGAACCGATTCTTTTGAACGGCTCATAAACATGAACGATGGGAGCCGAGTCGCGGCTGGGGGGGAGCCGTTCTTTCTGTCGTTCTTTTTTCCTATGCGTGTTTCACACAGATGCACACAAATTATTCCCGGATGGTCTACTACTTAACTTAAGAATTCGAAGTGCGGATCAATGCACACTCTTAATAACGGCTAATATTGCCCACAACACATTGCACGGTGAACGAGGATCCGATTAGAACTACAAACACGCATAAAAAATGTTTTAAAAACTACAAACATGGCGGATACGCGCGACCAACGGACAGGTAGAGAAAGGTGTTTTTGTGATAAATCAATGTGTAACCAAATAAAAAAAAATGTAATTAATGTTATCCATGGTATATTTCATGTGCAGCAACATTATGAACTTTTGTAATGATAGGTTTGGTCATTAACTTTTAAATGCATCATTATGCAAACACGAGCAAAGTTCTCGGCATTAAAAGACTCGTATAAGAATGTGCCTCTTCATTTCTCTCTAATACGGTAGGAAATCAAATTAAACGAAATGTAGATGATATTAACTGACAGGGCAGTTTAAACAGTGACAGGATTTAGGCAACTAAAGCAACAGACGAAATAGTATGTCCCAAAGCTTGCCTACTACTCTGCTACATACTCAAAAGTATGTACTTTTTCTTCACAAAAAGAGTACATACTTTAAGGGCATAGTATAAGTATGCAAATTGGGACGCAGCAACACACTTTGTACTAAAGGTAAATCCAAAATAGTGATGTCACTGTCTAAGCAGAGGGATGTTGTGCAACCCTATGGAATATAGTCCACAAATTAGGTAATAATCAATATTTCAGAATAATTCAAACTCAGATATTGGTGTGTGATACCTGATTTTTAATTATTTGACTACAAATCTCAGCTCATCATTTCATCCCAGTGATTATTTCCAGGATAAACTGAGATGCCCCCAAGGTGGCTTCTTAAAACTGACTAAATATTTAAAAAGAGCCAAAAGAGCCGTTCTTTTGAACGGCTCTTTGAAAGGAACGGTTCGCCAAGATCCGGATCCCCTCAAAGAGCCATAAATCCCATCACTATTATACATGATGAAACTGTCATCATGAGCATATTTTGAGGTTTTACACTATCAAATCTGTTAAACTACAGTATGTAAGCATAATGTTCTTCAAACAATTACAGTTTATTCATTTAAAACTTGTATAATGCAGTAAAAACATTTGTACTACTTTTACACACACAGCCATCAAGAACCAGCATATGATTCTCAACAATGGTGACAATCAACAAAACATTTCATGCTGCAGTGCATGCTGGGTAACAGCATAGTAAAAACTCCTCTTGTCACCACTGTTGAGGAGCATATGATAAGTGTTCCTGTCTTAAAGCCTGAGCTGATGCAATTTTTTTTTAACAATATTGAATCATTACAGTGACGTTTGTTTAAATAATTTTTTTTATTGCAGTTCTACAATAGCTACTTGTCATTCAGCAAATCAAATAGAGAGACTACTTCATGATGCTCATCCAAATTAGTTGTGAGTATGGCAAGAGTGTGAGCTAATCTGCTGCTGCAAGCTTTTGATTCAGCAATGCCCAAATGCTTGCAGTAAAACAAGATTGAAGTTACTTTAAATTACTCCAAGAGTCAAGAGACAAACTAAAGCAACCCTTGACCACAATGATGGCGGCACTGTGTTTTTTTTTTATTTTCTTGACCAATAAAACAGCAACATCTAAACCTCTGTTAATTCTCAATAAGAGATTCTGCAGACATGAAATAAAGTCAGTCTGGTTAGTAATGAGTGAAGCTGGTGATGCTGTTTGTGGAGATGTTTAATCAAATTTTGAGAGATGAAATGTTTTGTTCAGTTGATTCAAGTCAGTTGTAGTTCTTGTGTTTCTCTTTTCTTCAATGATGCTGCTTGTTAACAGCAGGTGTTCATCACTAACACAATCATCATTCAGTTATCTCATTAACTTTAACTCTTTAGGGGCTTGGGATTTTACTTGAGACTTGCTTGAGACTCAAAAGGAATGACTTGGTATAATCTCTGACCTCCTGGCTGAAAAACTGTGATAATTAGCAAATCCAGGTGATTGGAACAAAATACTGGGGAGCACTTTTACTCATGGCACTTGGATTGTCCGCCTCTGCTCATGTGACTGTTTATATTGAAATATCAGCACAACAAACCACCACGCATACGGTTACAACGTCCATTACGTATTGGACCTGATCCAGCGACGTCATCGCGCTACAGTCAACTGCGAGGACTGACTCCCCAGTTGTGCCATCCTGCCACTGGGCCTGTACTTGTGCTGTTTCTCCATTACAGGAGTGTATCCATTTCACAAATGTAGAATCCGTCTCTTCAGTTATCTGAACCATCATTTATTCTTCTAAAATCAACTATTTTACTCGTGGAGTTTATTTAATTCACAAATTAATTTTAAGATAAAATATGTTGTTGTAACTTGCGTTACTGAGTTTGTAATGAGTAATATTATTACCCAAACTGTATTAGTAATGCGCTATATTACCGCATTACAGCAAAAGTAATAAACTATTGTAATATATGTAAGGGATAATCAACGGTTTGCCGTGCGTTAAAGGATTTTAAAGTGGAGGCTAATAACCGCCTGACGTGAAGCGTTTGTTATAGACAAATTAAAACTAGGATTGATATTTGCAGCGCAAAATTTGACTGAATGGATAAAAAAGATGGTTATTTTCGTCAGTTATGACACGCAGCTCTAGCATTCTGGCCGCTTCAAATCAGACTCAGAGATTAAATAGTCCGGTAAAATCACATTTATTTGAATGAAATATACATTTGTTTCAGTAGATTATCGATCGACCAAGAGAGAGTGTGAAGGCAAGAAAGATGACAGTTGTATGTGTGCATAACGTTACCTGCCTGCATGCTGTGCGTCTCTCTCTACAAACAACAATTCATTCAAAAACAGCAGTTTTACCACCCCGTTGCTGATGAATTTAATGTAGTGATCTAGTATCTATGCTCTTTTAATAAGGATCGCAGGCAAACGCTGACAAGAAGTTTATGTATGTGCGCAGCACAATGCTATCTCCCACCTTTCTCTGTCTCTCTGTGCTTTTGCGTGCATCAATTAAAGCAGCGCTATTTAATATAGAACGGTGATTAAACTGACTTGGAACTACCTGTGCATTAAACGGTTTTACTGCACACCTGCCAGCCAACCAGAATCCAGTATCCACACTCTAAAAAATGTTGGGTTGTTTTTTTAACCCAACTGCTGGGTTAAGCCTGTTGGGTCATTTTGTTGGCTTGTTTTGCTCAGTGTTGGGTTGTTTTTGTGTAACCCAACATTGTGTTACTGATTTTATCCAATCAAGTGACAGTTAAGAGAGTAAGCCACTCCCCCTACTCGACGAGCCAAGCGCTACCATTTTGAATCACCTCAGGAATCGCCTCAGGAACAACCGTCGGAGGGTTCCTCAAATCTTACCCTGGAGGTCCAATGCTGATTGTTCTCTTGTTCACAGTTTCTTGTACTCTGTAACGAAATCCTATGTCAAATATTCAAGTCACTATATGATGATCATGTCAAGCACAGTCAAGGCCACGTCTTTCTGCTTATTAACATCAGGTGTCTTCAATAATGATCAATCATCACTTTGTTAATAACTTAATTATATCGTTAACTTCAACACCACTTCAGTGTCTATATGTGTCTATACTCAGAGTGTTAAAGTAACACTGGGGATTATGCTGTGTGGGTTTGATCAGGGTTGGAGCTAAACTCTGTAGTGCATTGGACCTCCAGGGTAAGATTTGAGGAACCCTGGTGTACAATATTAGTTTCATACATTAAAAACCCACAAACATACCTTTTCTGTCGTCGCTGAAGGACGGTTGTTCCTGAGGCGATTCCTGAGGTGATTCAAAATGGCTGCGAAGGTAGGGCTTGGCCCGTCGAGTAGGGGGAGTGGCTTACTCTCTTAACTGTAACTTGATTGGATAAAATCAGTAACCCAATGTTGGGTTACACAAAAACAACCCAACACTGAGCAAAACAACCCAACTAAATGACCCAACATGGTTAATCCAGCAGTTGGGTAAAAAAACAACCCTTAAGTAATTCTCTTTGATTATTGTTTATTTTCTTTATTATTAAATATTTCAGGTTTGTTTTCAACCAGCAACGTAGTATTTTTTTTTTTTTGTCAATAGTGTAGGTAAATAAAACAACCCAACGTGTTGGGTCAAAGATTTAACCCAACAAGTTGGGTTAAAATAACCCAACGCTGGGTTTGTCCATATTTGACCCAGTGTTGGGTTACCAAAATAACCCAATTTGGGTTATTTTAACCCAGCGTTTTTTGTTTTTTTTTGAGTGCAGACATTCCATGGAATAATACTTTTATAATGCGTTACTCCCAACACTGATTAACAAAGTGTTGTAAATATTATGTAGTAAACTACAATTTACTATAGTTTATTCAAAATACTTTCATAATTATTTTCATAATGCCAGAATAAGCATCGATTTGAAAGTAAGAAACTAAGAAAGATTAAAAGCAATCCTGACCTTACCAAAGTTAACTGATGCACATTGGGTCCATTATTCTCTGTTAGCTGTTGTCAGGGAAGCAAACGGACAGCGAGGTAAGTGAAGGTAAGTATGTTTATTTAACAAACAGCAGTGCACAGCGTGAAGCAGACTAGTGGATCAGGTGAGTAATGTTGAGCACAGACTGAATTCAAGGAAGCATAGACTGGTGATGGTTATTGGTTCCTTTCTTTTGCAGGATGGACAGAAGATGTACAGCACGGCCACGCTGATCTGGCGATGGACCAGAGGGCATATGGCACACACTCCACAGATCGGGACTGGCTTACGGCACGATCGTCTTCAACGATAGGATCTGGACAGAAGACTTGGAAGAGGACACAGACAGGTGAGTAGACACAGGTAATGATCGTTTACCGAAGGAGTAGAGAAGATAGTCGTGTTGCAGAATAGCGTTCGCTGAATAGCGCGTCCGCGTTGAGTCCGCTAGGTCTAGATGAGCCCGGACCAAGAGTGGAGTGAGTGGATTGCTTTTGAAGGGATAGTGTTGATTGAAGACAGGTGCTGGTGATTGACAGACAGGTGCTCGTGATTGTTGATGATTGATTGCGTGAAGAACCTGGCCAATCCGTGACATAACCCCCCCTTCTGGAAAGGCGCGACCTCGCAACTGAAAAGATACAGCAGAGGAGGGAGGGTGGGGGTTCCGGCGGCGGGTATAGTGCAGGTGAAGAACAGGTGATGGACAGATGGTCAGGAATGTAAAGCCAGGGTGGAATGGAAGGAGGAGGGAGCCAGATAGGAGCCAGAAGCAAGAGGAGCCAGATGGCGGTCCAGAGCCCAGCCAGGATGACGCCCCAGGGCGGAGTCGAGGGAGGGAGGAGCCATGGTGGAGAGATAGTCAACGACACCCTGGGGACGAGGGAAGGAGATGAAGCCACTGGTAGAAGTGAGCCAGGTGAGGCCGAGCAGACGGAGAGCCAGGGTGACACTGAGGAACCGGAGGGCTGAGGTGAAGCAGATGGCTCAGGGGACCGAGGCAGAGCTAGGGCTCCGGAAGACCGCAGTGAAGCCAGAGCGACAGAGGACTTAGGCGGAGCTGGATGGAAGGAGGAGCCTGACAGTGCCGGAGGGACAGAGTGACGAGGTGAAGCCGGAGGAATGGAGTCCCAAGGCGACGGATGGTCAATGACTGACCAAGGTGGAGCCGGAGAGACGAGGGAGCCCGGTGGAGCTGGTGGGATGACGAGCCACGGTGGTGATGAGGGAGCCAGTAGTCAAGGTGGAGCTGAAGGGTCAGAGGACCGAGGTGGAGTCCAAGACTTGGAGGATGTAGGCAGAGACTGGGGAACGACACGCCTTGGCGGAGCTGGAGCCTGGATGTCCCACGATGGATCCACACTCCTAGGTGGTGCTGCCTGAGGGTGAGCTGTGGGACTGACAGGCGACAGCAGAGACAGGGCTGAAGGACTGGCTGGCTTGAGTGGAGGTGGGAGAGGGAGGCTGGGTGGGAACTTCGGAGACATTGGAGAACTGGACTGAACCAGCAGAGATTCTGGACGGCCGGACGGGACCAGCGGAGATTCTAGACGGCTGGACGGGACCAGCAGAGATTCAGGAGAACTGGACGAGACCAGCGAAGATTCTGGACGGCTGGGCGGAACTATCGGAGGCTCTGGAAGACTGGACGGAACCAGCGGAGATTCAGAAGAACTGGATGAGACTGGCGGAGATTCTGGACGGCTGGACGGAACCAGCTGGGACTCAGGACGGCTGAACGGAACCAGCGGGGACTCAGGAGGGTTGGAAATTATCTCCCCAACCAAGTCTATTAAATCCATTTCAAATATCTCCAATAGTTCATTATAATAGCCTCCAAAGCGCAGTTGCAGTCCTCTGTCGCTTTAAATGCGGCAGATCTTGGCTCTGCGGCTGCGGTGGGCTCTGACTGGTGCTCCGTGCTGCAGGGTGATAAAGGCTGGCTGGGCACTGGATCGGGGTTGCACATGCTGTTTTACTGTTTCAGTCCGGGCTTCTGTCAGGGAAGCAAACGGACAGCGAGGTAAGTGAAGGTAAGTATGTTTATTTAACAAACAGCAGTGCACAGCGTGAAGCAGACTGGTGGATCAGGTGAGTAATGGTGAGCACAGACTGAATTCAAGGAAGCGTAGACTGGTGATGGTTACTGGTTCCTTTCTGTTGCAGTATGGACAGAAGATGTACAGCACGGCCACGCTGATGTGGCGATGGACCAGAGGGCATATGGCACACACTCCACAGATCGGGACTGGTGTACGGCACGATCGTCTTTGACGATAGGATCTGGACAAAAGACTTGGAAGAGGACACAGACAGGTGAGTAGACACAGGTAATGATCGTTTACCGAAGGAGTAGAGAAGATAGTCGTGTTGCAGAATAGCGTTGAGTCCGCTAGGTCTAGACGAGCCCGGACCAAGAGTGGAGTGAGTGGATTGCTTTTGAAGGGATAGTGTTGATTGAAGACAGGTGCTGGTGATTGACAGACAGGTGGTCGTGTTTGTTGATGATTGATTGCGTGACAATCCGTGACAGCTGGCAAGTGCAATCATTTAATGTTCACTTGCAGCGTAAAATTAAGCTTCTTCTGTTCATTTTAAAGCAAACTGGATATACTCTTGCAATGTGCTGAATTGGTCTGGTCTGGTTCTGTTCATCATTGATTGGATGAGAGCCGTTTAATATTATTGGGTGTGGAAATCAATGGGTGTGATTTATTATTCTATAAGCAAAGCGCCGTAAGTGACGCACTCTCTGTGCAACCAAAACGGCTTTTTGTACAGCGTCAAATGGTAAAATGAACGGCATAAAAAGCGGCGCTTTTCTTTTCTAAAACGCCGCCAGATACGCCGTCATTGACGTATTTTTGCGGGTTTTTTACGGTGTTAGTAATCACAGCAGCGTATTTTGCAGCGCCAATTCTGTTTGAAACGCCGTATTTAACAGCATTTTGTATGTGAACACGGTTAATCTATGGCGTAATTCTGACCCTTTTGGCCTGCCATACATCTCAGCATCAGGAATAAACGACGGGACATTTGAAATTGTAACCTTACTTGTTGGAGTCGCTAATGGTTGAACAGTGCCATTAACCGAAATCCCGCTTTCAATCAGACGGTGGACTAATTGTTCCTCCTTGAGAAAAATCACCACCGCTTTGTTCATTCGGGACGCAGAAACAATATTTTCATATCCTACTTTTTCAGCGACCTCTAAAAGCAAGTCTTCCACAGAGTCTCTAGCATTCGTAAAACACCTGACGCCATGACGGAGCAGCTTTAAATTTGCCGAATCAAACTTATCTTGTGAAAATTAACACTCAGAACTCTTTAAGAAAAAAAAAACTCCCAAAAGATTTGTTAATTTTGCTTCTCACCGTGTTCAACCTTCTATACTATCACTTCCCAGCATGCACCGTGAGTGAAAGAAAGGATGAAGAAAGAAAGAAAGAATGAAGAAAAAAGAAAGAATGAAGAAAGAAAGAAGGGATGAAGAAAGAAGGGATGAAGAAAGAAAGAAAGAAAGAAAGAAATTAGAATGAATAACTCAAAGTAGTCTGTAATTGAATCTCTTAAAGTCATCTTTGATAACAAAAGTCACATATTTAGGGCCCGAGCCCAAAAGGGCGAAGCTTCTGGGCACTTAAGGGGGTCTTAACATGCTCAAAAACTCTTGAAACTTTGCACAAACGTTGGAATCTGCGGCCATCAGGACGCCAGAGAGGCTGGGACCCGGGCGTGGTAAAGGGCCTCTTCAGCACCCCCTGGAACACATTTAGAAAACTTGATGTACTGCGCACACATACTTGCACATATTGATATGAAACTCGGTACACATATAGATCTCACTGAGCCGAACAACTTGTGTTCTCTATGTCATTGGCTCCACCCAACAGGAAGTGAGATATTTAGGGCTGTTTAAAAAGTGCATGCTCTGGAATTTGATGTACTCCTCCCAGGATTTCCATGGGATTATCACCAAACTCAGTCAGCATGATCTCAAGACATTAGGGAAGCTAAATTGCGAGGGGATTTTTGATATCTCGAAACAGTTTGGCCGTGGCAAGGCGACAAAGTTATGGCGAGAAATGAGAAACAGGAAGTGTCTAATAACTGTTGCACACATTGCCTGATTCTGATGAAACTTCACCAGTTTGTTCGTTGTATGATGCCGATTACATAAATGTGACTATTATGAGTCAAAGTTATAGCGCCACCAACTGGCAGCAGGAAGTGTCTTTTTCAAAATGCTTTGAAATCAGCCTCTTAATTTTACTCAATTTTCTTCAAACTTCATCAAAATAATGTAAAAACACGGCCAATGAGAATATGTTAAGGGGTAGATGATAAATCAAATGGTGTTGCCATGGTAACGTGTCAAACTTTAAAATAATGTTCCTGTCTTTTTGAGGCAGATAACATGCTTAGAATTTCATGAAACTCAACACACACATCAATATTTATGATAGTTAGACACTGGCGAAAGGTCATAAATGGGTGTGGAGCAGGCACTCTATAGCGCCATCTTTTGACAAAAGTTGGGGGGTTAGTTTTTCGTACAGTCACCAAACTCTGTACATATATTCTTCTCTTCAATCTGGACAACTTTCTAAATCAAACTCATTAGCTAAGACCAACAGGAAGCCGGCTATTTTGATTTGAATGTGGATTTTTGGAAAAATCAGACTGTAAACAAATTCACACTCCTACTAAGAACAACAAGCTGTTCACACCAAACTTTAACATGAAGAGAAGATTCTGAAGATGTTAAATTGCGAGCGGATTTGGGATGTCTGGAATGTGAAAGTGTTGACGTGGTGATTTTTTAAAGTTATAGTAAAAAAGATAACCGCAATTTTTTTTATATCTTTAAAGTGCAGCATCCAAACTCTTTAAAACTTTTTTCACACATAGATCTAATTATCCTGAGCAAGTGCTGTTAATATCACAATCATACAAGCTTCTATGAATTAAAGAAAAAAAATAAAAAATTCAGAAACCTGCTCCCACTATGCCTCAGTGTCTGTCTATGTGTGTGCGTTCAGTCAGAGTGAGAGAGTGCAAGGGGGAGTGTCATGATCGGGGCTGTGGGTCTTCCCTCAGCCTCCCGAGGTCGCTGTTCCTGCACTGCACTTCCTGATTGCATTCACCTGTCTTTGTCATCAGCACTGATCACTCACATCTGTTCACAATCATCTGGACTATAAGAACTCTCACTTTTCACTCCTGTTTCATGGCTGCATTGTCTTTTGTACTGTCTGTCTGCTCTGTGTTCCTGTTTATCCTGGCCTTAGACCTTGTTCCCTGTTTGGTTCATTTGAGTTTATGTTGTGTTCTGCCATGTTGGCTTTTTGTTTTGTTTGTTTAGTTTGTTATTATTTTATTAAACTATACTTTCCCTGCACTTGGACCCAGACCTCCTATATTAACGTGACAGGGAGGGGTGAAAGGGAGAAAGGGTGACAGAGCAGTGACACATGCTGCAGACCATCTTTGAGGAAGAAATGCACATAGATGTAGTCTATAATATATGTGTCACGGTGCAGTGCTGGTTGATGAGACGGGAGACGTAAATCCAATGATAAATATCTTTAATATCACTCTTCAGGAACAAACACGGGAAAGTCCACACACATAGACTATGACAACATTAATGACTGGACAAAGGACTGAACTCAAAGACAGGCTTATAAAGGTAAACTAATCAAGAAACACAGGTGATACAGATAACACTAACGAAGACTAATGATAGGACTAAACCAAATGGTTACAAACAGACGGGGGAAGACAAAGGGAGAAACCAAATCAGAATAGTGCAAACACAAAGGAGAACACAAACAAGGCCACATATGACATTACCTCCCCCTCCTGGTAGGCGCGTCTCGCGCCGTGACGGAAACACCGGGGAGGGAGGGCGGGAGCCATGGCGGGTCAGGCGGTCACGGCCAGACAGGCAGTTCGGGTGGCCATGGCGGGTCAAGCGGCCACGGCCGGACAGGCAGTTCGGGTGGCCATGGCGGGTCAGGAGGTCACGGCCAGACAGGCAGTTCAGGTGGCCATGGCGGATCAGGAGGCCACGGCCGGGCAGATAGTCCAGGTGGGTCAGGGGGCCATGGCTGGACAGACAGTTCATAATGCCATGGCGGGTCCGGAAGCCATGGCCGTGCAGACAGTTCAATGAGCCATGGCTGGGCAGCCCCCATGGCCTTGGCCTCAGTCCTCGGCCAGGCCACGTGGACTCGGGGTATATAGCCCCCCCCCCCAAAATTTTCTTTGGGAAATTCAGCAGTTCATAGGGGGGAGGCTCTGGAAGGCCAGACGGGGCCAGCTGAGGCACTGGACGGCAGGACGAGACCAGCTGAGACTCTGGACGGCAGGACGGGACCAGCTGAGACTCTGGACGGCACTCTGGAGGAGCGGCCTCTGGACGGCGCTCTTGAGAAGCAGGCTCTGGCGGCGCAGTCACTGGAGGGCGCTCTGACGGCGCAGTCACTGGAGGACGCATGTCCATAAGGTCCATAACATCCTTTTCGGCCAGGAACTTAGAAACGTCGACCATCTTGGCTGGGAAATCAGGAACGTCGACCATCTTGGCCGGGAAATCAGGAACGACAGCCATCTCGGCCGGGAAATCAGGAACGACGGCCATCTTGGCCGGGAGATCCGAAACGACGGCCATCTCGGCCGGGAACTCAGGAACAGCTGTCATCTTGACAGGGAAATCAGGAACTATGGCCATCTTGACCGGGAAATCAGGAACTACGGCCATCTCGGCCGGGAAATCAGGAACTGTGGCCATTTCGGTCAGGAACTCAGGAACAGCGGCCATCTTGACCGGGAAATCAGGAACATCGTCCATCTTGGCCGGGAAATTAGGAACTGTGGCCATCTTGACAGGGAAATCAGGAATTGCGGCCATCTCGGCCGGGAAATCAGGAACTGTGGCCATCTTGACCGGGAAATCAGAAACTGTGGCCATCTTGACAGGAAGATCAGGAACTGTGGCCATCTCGGCCGGGAAATCAGGAACGTCGACCATCTTGGCCGGGAAATCAGGAACGACGGCCATCTTGGCCGGGAGATCCGAAACGACGGCCATCTCGGCCGGGAACTCAGGAACAGCGGCCATCTTGACCGGGAAATCAGGAACATCGGCCATCTTGGCCGGGGAATTAGGAACAGAGTTTATCTCGCGTGCAGTCTTGGGCTTTGCCGCCCTCTTGCGTGCGGATTTGAGCGTTGCAGCCTTTTGGGCTTTAGGTGTTGGGGTGGTGGCGGCCATCTTTGGTGTTGACGCTATCGTGGTGGCGGCCATCTTGCGTGCAGACACCTGCGTGGCGGCAGTCAGCGGAACACTGCTGAGGAAGGCCACGGAGCTTTGTAGAGTGACAGGACGCTCGGGGCGTGGCAGGTGGTCTGAGCCGTTGTCGAGGTATGTTTATATGCGCGCTGAGTTGCATTCAAACCAGAGCCATTGAGAAACGGCTCTGATTCAAACGCAGCAGTGGAGGGAGTTTCCATGGAAACAATCTCAGGTTACTTGACTGTAACCTTGTTCCCTGAGAAAGCGGAACGAGATGCTGCGCTGCTAAGCGCATTGGGAACGTCTTTAGAAGTGACCAGCTGTGAATATTGTATGTAAAACGTCAATATAATTGACTAAACAACAGTATAGCCTCGGTTGGTGACGTCACCGGAGCGCACGCGCACGAGGCTATAAATAGATGAGCCACAGGTGCATCGTCAGGATATTTTGTCTGAAGAGCAGTCCTGGGACATCTTCAGCACGGCAAAGTAGCGCAGCATCTCGTTCCGCTTTCTCAGGGAACAAGGTTACAGTCAAGTAACCTGAGATTGTTCCCTTTTGAAAGCTACAGTCGATGCTGCGCTGCTAAGCGCATTGGGAACGAGAATACCCACGCCGCCGTGCTTGAATATGTCTGGACTCCTACGGTTGTGCAGGTGTGTTTCACAAGAACGCAGGAAGACCTAGACATTAGCTTGTGATGTCGACTCAAGGACGTGAGAGCCCGGAGTGGCATGAACATCCAAGCTATAAAATCTTATGAATGTGTGCGGAGAGGACCAGCCTGCCGCATCACAAACTTGTTGTAGGGGAGCACCCCTTGCCAACGCATTGGACGAGGCGACCCCCCTGGTGGAGTGAGCCCTAAGGCCTATAGGCGAAGCTTGACCGCGCGCCTCATAGGCAAGAGCTATAGCATCCCTGACCCAATGAGAGATGGTCTGCTTGGTGGCAGCTGCTCCTCTGTTATGGGGGCCATAACAGACGAAGAGTTGCTCCGACTTACGCCACTGGCTAGTGCAGTGGATGTAAGCCTGAAGAGCGCGGACTGGACACAGTCTATGAGAATTCTCCTGCTCCGGCGTTGTGAACGGTGGAGGACAGAAGGCTTCTAAAATGACCGGATGTACAGCCGAGAATGGCACCTTGGGCAGATAATCAGGATGAGGATGCAAAATCACTTTCACCAATCCTGGGGCAAAGTCTAAGCAGGATGGCGCGATAGACAAAGCCTGCATGTCCCCAATTCTTTTTAAGGAAGTTATTGCCATTAGAAAAACCATTTTTAGAGTCAGAAGTTTGTCAGACGCTGATTCTAAAGGTTCAAACGGGGTTTCAACCAGACCCTCAAGGACTATTGCTAAGTCCCAAGAAGGGATCTTGGTTTTGACTGGAGGCCTCAGTCTCCTGGCCCCACGAAGGAAGCGGGAGAGCAGAGGGTGCCTCCCAAGCGGTTCCCCATCAATCAGGGCGTGGCAAGCCGAAAGAGTGGCCACATATACCCTAAGAGTAGCGGGGCAAATGCCTGATGATAATTTCTCTTGCATGAAGTCCAACACTGAAGCAATCTGGCAGTTAACTGGATCTACATTGTGTGCAGCACACCACCTTTCAAAAATGCCCAATTTAACGGCATAAATCCTCCTAGTGGAGGGAGCCCTAGCACTTAGGATGGTCTCAATAACGGCAGGTGAAAGCCCCGTGTCCCTCAGTTGGTTCCCCTCAGGGGCCAAACGTGAAGATTCCACAGGTTGGGCCTGGGATGGAATATCGTTCCCCCCGCCTGCGATAGAAGGTCCCTCCTCTCCGGAATCGCCCAAGGCGAGCCGTCGAGGAGAGATATTATCTCCGAGAACCATACTCTGTTCGGCCAACGCGGCACTATCAATAAGAGGCAAGAACCTTGCTGGCGAACTCTGGCTAGAACCCCCGGGAGCAGAGAGACTGGAGGAAACGCATACAGGCGCATATTGGGCCATGAGTGCGCCATCGCATCCAGACCCAACGGAGCTGGGTGACTCAGAGAGAAGTAAAGGGGACATTGCGCTGTCTGTATAGAGGCGAAGAGGTCCACTTCCGCCTGATAAAATCTGGTCCATATCAGATTCACTACTTCCGGGTGGAGTTTCCACTCGCCCATCGGTAATGTCTGTCTGGACAGTAAGTCTGCTCCCACATTCAAGTGCCCTGGAATGTAAACTGCCTTGAGTGACAGGAACTTTCCTTGGGCCCAGAGAAAAATCTGCCTCGCTAATCTGTTCAGATTGCGTGAGCGCAGATCTCCCTGGTGATTTATATAAGAGACTGCTGCTGTATTGT
Source organism: Garra rufa (assembly GCF_049309525.1). NCBI lineage: Eukaryota > Metazoa > Chordata > Actinopteri > Cypriniformes > Cyprinidae > Garra > Garra rufa. The sequence goes on from NC_133361.1 coordinate 90,387,073, forward strand.
CCACCCGCACTAAGACATGACAGCCCCTCAACTGATGGAGAAAGTATTTCAGAGCCAGAAATACAGCCATCAACTCGAGGCAATTGATGTGCCAATCGAGCTGATGACCCTCCCATTCCCCTTGAGCTGGACGACCATCTAAGACCGCTCCCCAGCCCGTCAGGGAGGCGTCCGTCGTTAGCAGTTTGCGACGACAGGGCGCCCCTAGAGTGGGACCCAAGGTAAGGAACCGGGGTCTGAACCACAGAGTTAGTGTACGAAGCCCGCGGCGCGTCACTTTTATTTGCCTTTGAGGATTGGCTCTTGGATGAAATCCTCTGGCTTTTAGCCACAACTGAAACGGTCTCATGTGCAACAGCCCCAAAGGAATCACCGTGGATGCTGAAGCCATGAAGCCTAACATTTTTTTGGTACTGAAGAACAGTACGGTTTTGACCTAGCTTGACTTTGCTCATTGTCTGCCGAATGGTCTCGATTCGAGCGGGAGACAGCTGTGCCAGCATCGTGATCGAATCCCAAACGATACCGAGATAAGTCGTTCTCTGGGCAGGAGAAAGAACACTTTTCTTGGTGTTGAGTCTCAACCCTAGAGAAACTAAATGAGCCAACACGATGTTTCTGTGTTGAAGCGCCAACTCTCGCGATTGTGCCAGTATTAACCAATCGTCGATGTAGTTCAAAATGCGAATGCCCTGGAGTCGTAATGGAGCCAGTGCTGCATCCATGCATTTTGTGTAAGTGCGGGGTGACAAAGCTAGGCCGAATGGAAGAACCCGAAACTGGTACGCTTCGCCCCCTAAAGCGAACCTCAGGAATTTCCTGTGTTGTGGCAATATTTGTATGTGAAAATATGCGTCTTTTAGATCGATCGTGACGAACCAATCGAAATGTTGAATCTGCGTCACGACCATCTTGACAGTTAACATCTTGAACTTGAGTGCTTTGACTGAACGGTTTAAGCCTCGAAGATCTAAGATTGGACGCAACCCCCCATCCTTCTTGGGAACCAGGAAGTATCTGCTGTAATAGCCTGACTCTCTTTCTGGAAGAGGAACATGTTCTATGGCCTCCTTGCTCAGAAGAGTTTTCAGCTCTTGTAACAGTACGTGCATCAGCTCCGGTTTCACGGAAGTGTAAACCACGCCGTTGAAACGCGGAGGACGACGACTGAACTGGATTCTGTATCCTATCTGTACTGTGCTTAATACCCACTCTGAGATGCCTGGCAGAAGTTTCCACGCTGCCAGACTCTCTGAGAGTGGTATTAATTTTACTACTTCCTTTTGAGGGGATGTTAGATGTCCCGCGTCCGGAATGACCGCCGAAAACGACGGAACATCTAACATTTCTCTGGAAACCGCTGCCCCCCGAGGCACGAGAAGTGGCGGGGATGGAGAGGTTTCATGAGGGTATCGGGGAGAGGCGAGTTTTAAATGTTGAACGCGCCCCATCCCGCGGGGGGCTACCCCCACTAGATTGGGCGCCAGACCATCAGGACTTTCTCTTTTTGTTGATAATAGTCCTGAGATCTGGCTTAGGAGGTTGTTGAGCGCGGCGAGCCTGTCCCCAATCTTTACGAGGGGGAGCACGCTGAGCCATGCTCTGCTTTTTGACCTCCCTGGATGTTGAAGGACCGGGACGGGGCTGGGTGGCAGACGGCCCCTCCCCTTGAGTGCGGCGAGGAAGAAACTGAACAAACGCTTCCTCGTGTTTCTTTACCTCTTTATATCTTTCGACAACGGTGTTAACCGAGTCTCCAAATAGTCCAGAGGGAGAAACGGGGGCATCTAACAGGAACACGCGATCCTTTTCTTTTATTCCTGTCAGATTCAACCATAGATGTCTCTCCGTGCTGACTAAAGCGCTCATAGAGCGGCCGATGGCACGAGCCGTTTGCTTGGTCGCACGGAGAGACAGATCTGTGGCTCGACGAAGCTCAGAGAAAGCTTCATCATCGATTGTACTGCCCACACTCAAATCCTTCAACAGATCAGCCTGGTATGCCTGTAACACAGCCATTGTGTGCAGCGCAGCACCAGCCTGACCTGCAGCCTGATAAGCTTTTCCCACCGAAGCCGAAGTTGTTCTACACGGTTTAGTGGGGAGGGTAGGTTTCTTTAAAGACGATGCTGATTCGGGTGAGAGATAGCTCGCGAGCGTCTCTTCGACCCGAGGCATCTCCATATATCCTCGTGACTTCGCACCCACGATAGCCGAGAATGTCGACGTCGATGGCACAAAGACACGAGAGGTATATGGTTTACTCCATGACTTGGACAGCTCGTCATGGAGGTCCTCGAAAAAGGGGAGAGGTTTTTGTTTCTTCTCCCCTCTGCCACCGGACAGAAACCTATCCTCAAGCTTGCTACGTTTGGGGGTCTCTTGTTCATCTGGCCAGTCAAGCTGCAACCTGTCCACAGCGCGAGTGATCACCTCCAGCAATTCCTCAACAGATTTTCTATCGCGAGAAGAACGCTCAGAGGCTGGCGGCTCGCGATCTGATGAACCAAGAGATATGTCATCCCCTCCGTGAACCGAAGAAGCACCGAAGCGCGCTTCGAGATCACGAGAAGGAATGTCAGGATTTGGTGACGCAGCAAGCGAAAGGGACGAACCCGTCTCTTGCTCGTCAAGCAAATCCATGCGAGAGCCCCACGATTGTAATGCAGGTGCGGACTGGAAATAATTAAGACGAGTGCGAAGCATCTTGACAGTTAACAGGTCGCAATGCTCACACCCGCCCTTCTCTATCGCCATGACCGCGTGCTGTTCCCCCAAACAAACAAAGCAATAATCGTGTGTATCCATCTCGGTCATGGGACGCGAGCATGGAGGAACACAACGCTTACCTGCTTGTTGACTCATGATGCTCTTTTTCTTCTTTTTAAACTCTTAAAATAAGAAGAGAGAAAAGTGAGAAAAAGAGTGAAGTTTCTGCGTTCTGCTTAGTAAAACTAACTCCTAACAAAATCAAGGATGAGTAAGAGAGAGAGTTTTCCGACGCACACAACACACAGAGTGATCTCTGAAGACAAAAGACCTGACGATGCACCTGTGGCTCATCTATTTATAGCCTCGTGCGCGTGCGCTCCGGTGACGTCACCAACCGAGGCTATACTGTTGTTTAGTCAATTATATTGACGTTTTACATACAATATTCACAGCTGGTCACTTCTAAAGACGTTCCCAATGCGCTTAGCAGCGCAGCATCGACTGTAGCTTTCAAAAGGGAACAGCGTGTCAACACCCCAACCGAAAGCCGCTGCAGTCCGTCTTTCGCTGCTGTTTTCGACGTTTTGAGGTGAGTTTGGTCCTTAAAATTACAAAAATAATACGTACTATAAATAAAACTGTTCCTGACACCTTTCTTACTTGTATTTGACTCGGGTCTGTTGAATATTTGATACAATAAATAGTTTACAGTCTTTGAAAATATCCATTAGCATCTCCACCGTTTTCAGAAGAGTCAGGCTAACTCTATATTGAGCCCTTATTTGCGAAATTTTTGACTTTTAATCACATCTTTATGTGTAGATGAGAGGTTTTGATAGCTTTGTAAAGTGTTTGCTGGCAGTTTGTCAGTGGTTTATTGGAAGTTGTCTAACTTATTTAACAAAACCAATACATTCTAATGGAATATGCCCAAAACACACTACGTAATGGAAACCAATACAAACCAATAAATTCTAATGGAATATGCCCAAAACACACTACGTAATGGAAACCAGTACAAACCAATACATTCTAATGGAATATGCCCAAAACACACTACGTAATGGAAACTATTTGGTAATGGTTTTATTGGTTAAAACTTGATGGTTGTAATGGTATTTGTAATGGAAACCAATACAAACCAGTAAATCCTATAGGAATATGCCCAAAACACACTACGTAATGGAAACCAGTACAAACCAATACATTCTAATGGAATATGCCCAAAACACACTACGTAATGGAAACTATTTGGTAATGGTTTTAATGGTTAATGGCTGATGGTTTGTAATGGTTTTGTAATGGAATCCATTAAGATTTCTGTAATGGTTTCTATTGTTTTTTTCAGCAGGGCTCTTTCTGCGTGTGATGATGCTATCCGCTCTGTTGTGTCTCAGGTTGTACGTACAGTTTTTGTGTCTGAACAGAGAGTGAGCTGGATGGAGTGAGTCCTTGATAATACCCTCTGCTCTTTTCCGACAACGCTGTGTGTACAGAGAGTCCATGGAAGGAAGTTTTGTCCCTAGAATCCTCTCTGCAGTCTTTACGACTCTTTGCAGTGCCTTTCTCTCTGCCTGTGTTGTATTTCCATACCAGACTGTAATGCCTGCAGTGAGGATGCTTTCTATCAGTCCTCTGTAGGCTTGGGTGAGAGGGCGATGGCTCAGACCAGCTTTCCTGAGCAGCCGAATGAAATAGAGCCTTTTCTGGGCTTTTTTCACAGTGGCTGTGGTGTTGAGAATCCAGCTCAGATCTGATGAGATCCGCAGTCCCAGGAATCTGTGGCTATCGACCCTCTCAACCTCAGTCCCTTTGATGATAAGAGGCTGCAGGAGAGGAGGGTTCTTCCTGAAGTCCAGTATTATTTCTTTGGTCTTGTCTGTGTTGAGGATAAGGTCATTTTCCTCTCCATAGACAAGAACATTGTTTACCAAAGTCCTGTACCCAGACTCGTCCCCCCCCCCCGTGATGAGCCCCAGGATGGTGGTGTCGTCAGCATATTTGATGACGATGGAGTTGTCCTGGGTGGAGACACAGTCATAAGTGTACAGGGTAAAGAGTTTGGGGCTGAGGCAGCAGCCTTGTGGTGATCCTGTGCTGATTGTGAGCTCATCAGACACAAGTCCTCCCATTCTCACCACTTGTGGTCTGTCTGTTAGAAAGTCCAGAATCCAATTGCAGGTGGGAGTCGTAATGCCGAGGTCTGTCAGCTTCTTGATCAGCTTGCCCGAGCGTATGGTGTTAAAAGCAGAACTGTAGTCTAGGAAAAGCATCCTGACGTACGTTCTGCTACTTTCCAGGTGTTGCAGAGTGTGGTGCAGGGCTATTGCTGTTGCATCATCCACTGAACGGTTGGTACGATATGCAAACTGAAGGGGGTCTATAGTGTCTGGGACCATGTGGTTAATGTGTGTAAGAACCAGTTTTTCTAAACACTTCATGACTACTGGTGTGAGTGCCACTGGCCTGAAGTCATTCAGGGCAGATGTGTCCGATTTTTTGAGGACTGGTATGATGGTGGAGTATTTAAAAATATGAGGGACTATTGCCTGGGATAGTGACATATTAAAAATGTCAGTATACACACCAGCTAGTTGTTCCCCACAGGCCTTCAAGACTCGGGGGGATTCCATCAGGTCCCGCAGCTTTGTAGGGGTTCACCTTCTTCAGTGCTTTTAGGACCTGTGTGTGTGTCACCTGGAAGGCAGTGTCCGTGGGGTGGGAGGGGGTCTTTGAAGGTGTGTTTGCTGTGTTCAGCCTGTCAAACCTGGCATAGAAGGTGTTAAGGCAGTCTGGGAGGGTGGTGTTTCGGGGGTCAGTGGCTGTCGTGGTTCCTCTATAATTAGTGATGGCTTGAAATCCCTGCCACATGCTGCGTGTGTTTTGGTTGAGGTAATAACCTTCAAGTTTTTGTGAGTGGGCCCTTTTTGCTACTTTGATGGTCTTCTGCAGCTCATAAAGGGCTCTCTTATATTCCATATGATCTCCTGCTTTGAAGGCCTCCCTCCTCTCTCTGATCTTCTGTTTAATATCCCTGTTAAACCAGGGTTTTTGGTTGGGGAACCTACGCACAGTCTTTGGAGGGGCACATATGGACATACACCAACTAATGTAGCCACTCACTGTCTCTGTGTATTCATGGATGTCGTTGGTGGCCTCTTTGAAAATGTTCCAGTCTGTAGCCTCAAAGCAGCCCTCCAGGCTGGCTTTTGCGGCATCAGTCCAGGTGTTAATGGTCCTGACTGTGACTGGATTTGTCTGAAGCCTTTTATTGTAGGTAGGTTTTAACCGGATTGCCAGGTGATCAGACTTTCCAAAATGAGGTTGTGGTTCAGCTGAAAAAGCGTTTTTGATGTTGCTGTAACATTGGTCCAGTATTTTATTTCCTCTAGTGGGGAAGGTAACAAACTGATGCAGTTTAGGCATGTTTTTTCGGAGACTACAATGATTAAAATCTCCTAGAATAATTACAGCAGCATTTGGGTATTTATTTTCGTGTTCACTGATCATATCATGTAGCTCCTTCAGTGCAGCCTCCTCCTTAGCGGAGGGGGGGATTTACACGACACTCACAATGATACACTGCAATTCTCTGGGCAAATAAAATGGCCTTAGCTTCAGGGTTAGGAATTCCACATTTTCAGAACAGGATTTTGACGTGATCTTACAGTCAGTACACCACGATTTCTTGACTAGGGCAGCCGTTCCTCCGCCACGAGTCTTACCGCTGTCCTCAGCGCTTCGGTTCGCTCGGAAGACCGTGTAGCCGTCTGGTCTTAATACCGCATCGGGTGTCCTCTCCCCCAGCCAGGTTTCACAAAAACACAGTATGGAGCACTCCTGAAATTCCTTCTGCATGGAAATCCGAGCGTGGAGCTCGTCCATCTTATTATCCAGAGACTGAACGTTTGCAAACAATATGATCGGGAGGGTTAGCCTTCCATTTCTAGCCAAGCGCCGGAGCCTTCGGTTAGCTCCTCCCCGCCTGCCGCGTCTCCGCTTCGGCTTGTTGTTCTCGGGAGAGTCCCCTGCCTCGGGCCGGCCTAGTGTTTGATTAGCGTAGCATATTAGCTCTGGGTAGGGTTCCAGCGAGATTAAGTCGAAAGAGTCCAAAATTACTGCGCTCTTTCAGTTTTAATAAGGTCGCCCGATCATAGAAAACTTTAGCTGTTTGTGTCTTGACTTGACACAGAAAATTAATTAAAAAAAGAAAATATAAGAGTAACTTAACTTGGAGCACTCCGCAACGTCGCCCACTGGGGAGCGCCATTGGATCTTTCATTTCATAGACATAGAAGTTGTTATAACTCAGCCATAAAATTTTAAACGGCTGAATGTAACTCTATCACCGTGTTGAAAAGCCACAAGTTGAGATTCAGTAGTTCAACTATTTTTTTTTCTCTTATAGTGTTCCAAACTAAGCGTGTCAAAGAGTGTTTTTCTTTCACTCTCTTTTATTTAATGACTGCAGTTAAAAAACGAAATTTTTTAAACTTCCCCTTTTAGTAAAAGCATGCCACTGCTGTTTAATTTTTGTGTTTGGTCAGTTGTCTGCTATTACATATACACATAAGACACCCTTTGCAATGTGAATTCAATAATTTGTGTTCATTTACTTTTTTTTATTATTTTTATTTTTATTTTTTAGTTTGTTGAGCTTCTCTGCATTTGGGCCTGTATTAGAATTTGAATCTGAGGAATTCATCTTCTTAATTAAAACTGTATGACAACAGCTGCTAGTAATGTTCATTTGTACTGTATAACAAGTTTTTTTGTCTAATGCTAAAAAATAAATATTTTAATTACAGTGTATACCTCTGTTGACCCCTGCTACAACTACGCTGTTCTGAACGATCCATGGAGAGCCACCAGTTATAGAAATACTTCAGTCATAAAGCAAGACCAGTCTGTCACCTGGAGCGGTTGGTATCGTCTCTTCATTAACAACATGAGCGCTCAGATCCCAGACAAGTGTGTTGTTTGGTTTAGCTGTGGCACTGATTACTCACTGTGGATTTGTGGTGGACACCCAACAGTACAGGATGGAGTCGTCACTCGATATGTCTGCGGTAACAATGGCATTTACTGCTGCTATTTCGGGTCTTACCCCATTAAAGTCAAAGCCTGTCTAGGCAATTATTATGTCTATGAGCTGGTTAAATCAACTGGGTGCAGTTTTGTATACTGTGCAGGTGATTATATTCACATGAGCTCTTTCTACACACTCATGATATTTGTGTTTCTTTTCATTTTGTAAATCTTTCCTAATAATGTGCTAGTATGCAAGTTCTCACGGCTAAATGTGTCTAAAGTTCACTGTCTCTTAGAGAACTGCTTATTACCCCACTGAAGAGAGGGGAGGGTGAGCAGAGCTCATTAGCATTTAAAGGGCCATGCACTGAAACATCACACTGTGCACAGAGCTGTTTTGGAAAAGGTGAACTACCATTGAGAAATTTTAACCAAAGCATGTTATGGACTTTTCATGAAGACCCTAAGGAATCATATCTACTGGAGGGAAATGGGCATCTGAGGACCCCTTTAAAGGATTTTGTTTGTTTGATTTTAATTGGTGGGGGGTGAAAAGCCTATTTTTTACTAATTTCTTAAAATACTCACGCTTTAATACTTTCAAGTAAATTATGGCAAATTAAAAAAACAGGAAACTATTTTATGTGCGCATGGAAAAGGGGAATAAATGACTTCTGTGTACTTTAAATGTATATCCAATGAGTAATATATCGTTTTATTATTATATTTCATTGTACTTCATGATATGAAATATATCATTGTGTTTTCATTAATTCTTTTTATTATATTTTATATGTTCAATTTTCTTATAATGCATATGTATCAGTTTGTTTAGTTTTATGAAGGAAAGTCGTTTGCACTTCTACTATATCTAAAATATTAATTTAATTTAATCTATTCATTTATTGATTAAATTTTAAATGTCATTGATAGCTTTGCTTTTTATATTTTACCAACAAATTTTATTGTCTGCTGATTGTTTTTGCATCTAAAAAATATATTTCATTACCTAAAAGCTACTTTGTATTAGGTTAGGTTTTTCATGTTTTAAATTTCTCAATAAATTGTTTAAGTATCTAATAAACTGCTTTTTACCCCATACATAACTGTCTGTCTACATCAGTTTCACCCTTATTTTTGTTTGATGTGTTTTATAGATGTTTTTTTTTTTTTTTTCATTTTAAATAAGTTTTGCTGCTACGTCACCCCTCATGCCGTGCGTGCTCCCTTCTGTCAGCCTCAAATTTTCTGATGTGAGCATTTTTTATTGAGTTTTCGGAATTTTCAGAGGTGAGTCAGTTTACACAATTGTACCATTTTTATACACTGAGTTCAACTAAGTTGGTGGGTTGTTTGTTCCTTGCAAATATATTTATTTTTGTTATTTTTTATTTTTTCACATTGTTTATAAAAGTATATATAAATTGCTGTACTCATTTATTATATTTTTTGTCTATATGTTAATTGAAAAAATTTTATTTGAGGTTTGAAGTAAGTGTTTGGAATAGGCCATTAATTTCTTGGTTCACCGATTCCTTCAAAACTCCAATTCATTCAGAATTTGTGTGTCGTGCATCTCTGAGCAACAAAATTTCTGAATGAATCAGTAGACATGGTGTGAGCAAAAACAGACAATACTGTGTCTAAAATATAACACCATATTAAGTTCATATTTATTAAACTATTGTGCACAATAGGGCTCTATGATAAGCGCAATGATATCACAATCGTGATTAATCAAAAGCTGCGATAATTCATACGCTTTTTTTTTTGTGAAACACAGTTTTGTGATCAGTGGTACAGCTAGAGTGTGCTCTTAGCAGGAAACTCCAAATACGCCCCACCGAAAAATATCCAGGAAATCCCTATGCTGCTCCATCTGAATGCATGCACATGATTGAGGTTTGGTAATGAATTCAGATCCTGGCTTCGTGCTGAAAACCAGTCATAGAAGACTGACCACTTGAGAGCGTAGAGACAGATAACAAATCTTGCCTTGCACCTGTGAGTGAATGCCTCACCTCAGTGGTATCGGTCACGGGGTTGGTGACAATGACTGAATCATTTCTGGGAACCAAGCTTTGTTCCTTCAGAATGGGGCCACCAAGAAGAGAGAATACGTTTCCCTGATTCGCCTGATAAGTCGAGGGAGCAAAGCACACGTATACAGATGGGTGTTGGGCCAATCGTAGGCCCAGAGCATCCCGCTGTGTTGAGAAATAGATTGGGCAGTGACATTTGTATGTGTTAAGTTGTGACGTATTGTCTTATATCCTGACCCATACTCAAAACTGGTGCTCTTCTTTTAACCCATGCACACACACAGCAGTGAGAAGTGAACACACACACACACACACACAATGTGAAAAAATTGCTCCAGTGCCCGGGGAGCAATTGGGAGTTCTGTGCCTTGCTCAAGGGCACCTTAGTAATGGTATTGAAGGTGGAAAGAGCGCTGTTCAAGCCCGGTGTGGTTATCGAACCGGCGAACTTCAGGTTACAAGGCCAACTCTCTTACCATTAAGCCATGACTGAGAGACATGACACAGAGGTCCACCTCTGTCTTGCCAAACACTGGCCAAAAAAATCTGAGTAGTGAGATGAGTCTGCTCTGTTTTCACAGCAGGAGATGCCTAGTCCTGTAAAGGGGACATGACCTGACGCTTAGGCGATTTATATAAGACACCACAGTCATGTTGTCCGAATGGACCAGGACGTGATGCCTCTTTAAGGCTGGCTGGAAAGTTTTTAGGGCCAGACTAACAGCCATAATTTCAAGGCAGTTGATGCAGGCATTGCTTATGAATCGACCAGGAGCCGAACGCCAGATTGCCCTCATTCCCAAGTCCGAGCTGGAGGCATTCTTCCTGGAAGTCATTCCCAACTGCAAGCCTGGTAAAAACAGGTGAAGAGTTGTCCAATGGGCCACAGCTTTGACGCAGCACCTTGACAAACTTCGGCCCAGGTGCCAGTACTGAAGGGGTCCCAAGTGAATGGCAGGACTGTATATTGATAGGCCATTCCCTTGAATGCAAATCTCCAGAACAGTCTGTGACGGGGGGCTATCTGGATATGAAAGTATGCGTTTTCAAATCCAAAGTCAGAAAACAGTCCTCGGGTGCAAATTTTCACGAGGATGTTTAAAAGTTAACATTCTGAATGGTCGTCACATGAGAGCATGATTCAGATGTCTTAGATTAAGAATTGGTCTGAGCCTGCCATGTTTCTCCAGGCTGAATAACATTTGTTTTCTTAGTATCGAAGTCTGAATGATGCCTCTGAAGTGAGGCAGCCTGCAAGCGAACTGAAGTGAGTAACCTCATTCTATGACTTTTAGAATCCAATTTGACACACCAGGAATGGCTTTCCAAGCCAGTAGCCAGTAGCAAGAGGTTCCATTTTTATAGCAGCACAGTGAGGTTCTATTTTCAATGGCAGCTTGTTGTGCAAAGGTAGGGGACTGACATTTGTGATTGCAGGGAGAGGAAAAATGCTCGTTAACCCTCTGGTGTCTGAGGGTGTTTTGGGGCCCTGGGGAAGTTTTGACATGCCCTGACATTTGTGCTTATTTCAGTATCTTAAAAACATTTTAATGGCTAAAGTCTAATTAGCAGAATTTGGGCTACATTAATATGTAAACAACATTAATGTACACATTTGTGTTTTTGATAAAACAACATTTATGCATGGTTAGTGAAAAACTAAAGTTTTGAAGTAACTAAAACAAAGCCATGAAACACATACAGAACATGTTCAGTGGAGGAACTTGCTTTCAGAATCCAGTACAAGGAAAGTGTCCTTTTGTAAACTCTTGTACTGGTTTGGTGCTCCACATTCGTAAAACCAAGATGATACTTTCATAACATTGATCTGTTTATTTGTCAGCATGTCAGCTTCCGACTCAACCAGTGATGTGAGTTCAGGTCAGGACTATCTGTCTGACTGAGCAGCGACTGTCATAAATATGCATGTGGAAATGAATGCAGCACTTAATTATGATGAAAAATAAAGCTGCTAAATAAAGAGCCTGTTTGGATGGTTGCAAAGTTTTATGAAAGAAACTGTAAATAAGATATCCAAAATACTTACGCTTATGTATGCATTTGAAACACTGTAGTTTAAATATTAAATTGTAGTTAAAAGGAAAGTTCACTCTGGTGAGTAAATGATGACAGAATTTTATTTATGGGTGAACTATGCCTTTATGGAAAGCAAAATTACAGCCAAAATGTGCCTACAATATTGTCATCTAGTGTGGTGTAGTGCTATCTAACTTAAAAATGCATGAAAGACTACGTGTTTACACTTATTTTATAAGCCCTATTCAGATAAGCTATTTTTACCATTTACAAGGGGCGGTCGGTGAATTTATTGTGTGTCTATTGTCCTACTTTTAAACAGGAGATCTAAATAATCAAACAATAAATAGGATTATATATTATAAACTATGCTTGGAATAATAAGAATGAATTTTACATAATTATTTACATTATTATTTTTTAATACATTTTGCACTATGAAAAGAATACATTTGTAAGTAAATTTAATTTTATTTATAGCAGACAATCATGTGACTGGATCACAGAACTTGCTTCTCCACTGTGAATAAATCTCCATCCGAATCCAATTTTGTCACTGAGGTGAGTTCAAGTTCATTTATTTTAAGAGCACATTTAATAACAGCCACGGGCCGTACTTGCAAATAGGAAATTTGGGTCTTTGAAATACCGTAATAATAGAGAGTCTATATAGAGAGTCAGTAGTCCAGCCGGGATGTGATAAAAGCATGAATGGCAACCTCTATAGAAGCTTTACAAAGAAAGGAATTCATTTTAAAAGCAAACAAAAATCGAAAAAAAAAAAAAAAACTGAGCCTACAACAGAACTAATTTGTTTGTCAAATTTTAAGCCGTTGTTAATTTCCACACCCAGATTTCACACCTGGAAAGAAACTAAGAGAATGTAAGGACTCAAGATTAGGTTTAATTTGTGTTCTAGCTTCAGAGAGGGCAAAAACAATAACTTCTGATTTATCTAAGTTCAGAAATGAAAAATAAGAGCACACTTATATTTCATGATCACAGGCAGATTTGCATTTCGTCATTTGAAATGGATACCAAGAAAAGTAGATAAAGAGATAACAAAGCAGGTGCTAAAACAGGGTAGATTGCCTAAAGAAGAAGTGAAATTACCTATTTTAACTGTGAATGTTCCGTTTGTTAGGAAAGATTTAAACCAATTTAAAACTGTTCCTGACTGTCATGATCCCTGTCTGTGTGTTCGGTGTCTGTGTTTGGCCGCACGTTTAGAGCCTGCACCAGTCATGGCCGATCTCCCTAAGCCACGTCCAGCCAAGCCTGCCCTTCCCGAGCCAAGTCTAATCATGGCCGATCTCCCTAAATCAAGTCTATTCATAGCATATCTCCCTGAGCCAAGTCTAGTCACGGCTGATCTCCCCGAGTCTGCACCGGTCACGGCCGATCTCCCCAAGTCAAGTCCAGTCACCTCCGCCCTTCATGAATCAAAACCTCCTGTCCTGCCATGAAAGTCACCTGCTCTATGGGCTTCTGTTCCATCTGCTCCGCCCTGGCCTCCCAAGCTGCCTGCTCCACCCTGGCTACTTGTTCCGTCTCCACTTCACCACCCTCCCGAACTTGTGTTATGAATGTCTTTTGTTTTAGAGTGTCTGGAAGCCACTTCTTTGATGGGGGGCTATGTCACGACCCCTGCCTGTGTTTTCGGTGTCTGTGTTTGAGGAATGTCATTATATAGTTTTCTGTCTCTGTTGTTGCCTGGTTCCCTGTTGCACTGCAACCTTGTTTGTAAGCACTAATACTAATTTGACCACACCCATTCCCTCATTAGTTTCCTTAGTTACTCATTAGTTCATTAGTTCCTTTTTGTGTATAAATACTCTGGTGTTTCTGTCCTTTGGTGTCAGTCGTTGATTGTGATGGTGTGAGGATGTACTCTGTGTTTGCCGTCCTAAGTGTATTTTCCTGGTGTTTTTGCACATCAAAACTTGCTGCAAGTGGATCCTCTGCCTTCTGTCTCTGAATGTTACACAGACCCACACGAAACTCCAAACGAGAGATGAGAACTTCATGATCAACACTGTCGAGGGCTGAGGACAGGTCCAACATAACTAAAATAACAGAATCACAGAGTCAGTAGCCATTAAAATTTCATTAAGAACTCGATTACAAGGGAAGTTTCAACTGAAATGTCTCATAGATTTGATTATTGGTTAGAAATGACTGAAGTTGAAATCAAAGGTAGAACAAGTGTAGCAAAAATAAAGGCATTCAATGAAGGTTTATTTAACTCTGGTGTGACCGTGGCGATTTTTAAACTGTCAGGGATGGTCCCTGATTGTAAACATGCATTTCGTAGTGATACAAGCCTTGGCCCACAACGTCAATTATTTGCTTCAAATAGCAAGGATGTATAGTATCTATGGCCTTGGGGAAGGTTTAAGTTTTGTATATGTAATTTAATACATTAATTTATTTTTACAGTACTTTTGAGAAACACTACCATTAAAATATGGCTAATAATTTCCACCTCACCGCCATACACATTCATTCTCTGACACTACCATTACACGAGGACACTGAGACTACAGCATCAGGTTCAGAAAGCAAAAAGCATGGCTGAAGTGCCATTAATATACAGCTGATTTTATGTAAGATAATCAATGTTTTGGCTGTTAAATGTCATAGTCTTAGATCCTTATTACAAATTAAAAAAAAAACACATCATACAAGTTTATTAATATAGCAGATATCGATACCGATATCGATGAGATTGAAGCCTATATTGTCCAATAGCTTGTATTTGGTGGCACATGAATGATTGGACTGCATTTTGCATTAATTCAGGTCTAGTTTAGGTTTTCTGTATTATTTAATGTTTTTTGTCATGACATTTACATTAACAATAAAGAACACCATACAATAGTTATATTTTGAAACCTAGTTACATAATTGCATAAGTTTTAAGAAGTCAATGTTGGGATTGTAATGCAGGTCATGGAGAGCAGAGAAACAACCTAATGATCAATATTCAGCAGCTGCACTGTAAAAAGTGATTTGTTGATCTTAATTAAATTGTGCAAACTCGTTGCCTTAATTCAATTAAGTAATGTTAACTTAACTTTATTTAGTGTAATTTAAGTATTATCTACTAATATAGTTAAAGTATTCCGTACTCACTTTGATTTAAATTAGCTTGAGTCATTTAAGTTTTGTTAACTTAATTGAATCTGTAATCTGAGCAACATTGAGAGCAACTATGCTAATTAGAATGACTTACTCCCAGAATGCATTGGGGCATGAATAAATTATGCAATTGCTTTGTTTTACTGTTGTTTTTGTATTTGCCGATTTTATTTGCTTTTATTTGATTTGATTTTTATTTGTCTTGTGTCAGTAGCACAACAAAAAGAGCAAATAAAATGATTATTGTTACAATTTATAAAAAATAAATGAAATGGAATTGTTACCATTGTTGCGTTTAGTGTGCTGAATGTTAAAATCTGTGTCTGACTCAAATGCAGCTGATTGCAAGATATTGCCACAAATAGTAAAGGATTATAACAACCCCAATTAAGCTTCACATGGTGTTTATCATAAAGTGTTAGTTTATTATTATTCAACATTAAAAAGCACACAAGCTAATATTTTAATTCTAAATAAGATCACCCTTTTAAAGCAATCTTATTTATTATTTCTCTTTCTTTGAAACCAAATATTTTTGACTTCATGTTGCATCAATAGAAAGAGAATTATAAACATATTAATGAAGTTCCAAGTGCCCAACTAAAGGGATCACTAACCACTATAATGGTGACATCAAAAAAAATATTTTAGGAAAATTAACATCAATTTATTAAGCTCTCTCTAATTTTTCAGTTGTGTTGACAATTTAACATTCAAGACAACTTTGGGAAAAAAACAGAATGCAACTAGAAAAAGATGACTTCCAAAGTGGAGGAAATTAGTAAAAAGTCTATTTGGCTAAGAATTGCCCCGCCTCCTTTTTCTTTTCTTCTTCTGTTGTTATGTAGCATATTAGCAACAAATTAGCTCACTGCTGCCTCTTACTGTTGTGTTAATGTCATTGGTTCCTTTGTGGTTACTTAATTATTTGAAGTAAGTGTCACTCAAAACAGTAAGTAAATTGTTTATTTTGCCTTGAAAGTAGCTGTAACTTAATAAAACCTAGTAAACATAACAACTAAGTAAAAATAACTAATTATATCTAAGTAAGGTAAACTGTTGGATTTTACAGTGTGTAATGATGCTAAAAATTACAGCTTTGATCACAGCAATCAATTACATTTTAACATATATTAACACAAAAAAACATCTTGTGACCTTGCACTTTAGTTGTATGTTATGAAATGAATAATCGTTTGTCTGAAATAATATGAACAGCAGTTATACTAATCTTTCTCTTTTTGCTTTCCTGTTTCAATCTCGGGATGCCCATCCCAAGGTTGCTAGAGATTACACCAGTTCCAGTTTGGATCCAGCTTCACTTGTGAAGACTTCAGAAGATGCCAGCACTTACAAAGACTTGAGATGATGTCAACTATACAAACCTGCCAAATATTATCCTTATATTGTAATCATTGCCCAAAAAGGTAAGTTTGCAGATTTTCAACTTTGTATTGTTACAGTGTGGGTAATATATGTAAATGAACAATGTTTTGCATATTTGTAATTTTTTTATATACTACTACTATTAAATTATTTAGCAGTTTGGACATCTTTTACTACATTTACTAAACAGCAGTTTGGGACAGAGTATGTATTTTTGATGCAGATGTAAATGACTGTAAATTAACCTAAAAAGGTGTTATATGCCTTTGTCATAAGCTCTAAAAATATTGTTAAGCAAAGGTATTAATGAGATCTTTTAAAAAGTAATATAGTGACTTTATTAAATTACACACTATGACAATACAGTTACTGTGTTGTTGATCTACTTTTAGGGAGGAACTTGTCAAGAAATCTACTTCACCGCACGTCAGTGGAAGGCTTTCCTATGTAACAAACATGGACACAAGATTTCCACCGTTGTATTTATCCATATCAGGTTTGTAAATGCATGGGGGTTTTATATTTTGCATCATTAGTCTTTTATGAAAACACATGAAAAAAAAAACACATAACAAGGTCACTGGACTTCTCACAAAACACCAGTATTATGCCACAAATATTTTCTAATTAGTTAAACTAAAATTAAGCTTACATTGATAATTTGTAATACCAGATACAAAATGTGATACTTTATAATGCAGGGTACCCAGTCCAGTTCCTGGAAATCTACCTTCCTGCAAAGTTGAGAATTACAGATGGTTGTGTTGGATCAGGTTTAGATCACAATTCTACAAGTAGGTGGATCTCCAGGAATGGGCAGTCCTGTTATATCAGTTATGTATGATGGATTTTGAACTGTAACATTTTTATTGCAGATTTTCTGGGATTCCAGTTGAATACATCAGTACACCAGATGTTGGCCTGGACAGATGTGCCTACAGTACACCACACTGACCTCTCTGCTTTTGCATATATGCTGACTACTAACATTTTCTGTGAAGGTATTATTATAGCAAAACTGAACACCTGTGATAGTGGAATTTGTAGTTGTAAAGAATAGTCACACATGTGTATCAGTAAATTTAAAGCCACAGAGAATACATTTTATAGGAGTTAATTTTTTTTGTACTCTTTCTCACAAACATAACACAATAGTTATACCATTTCAAA
Organism: Garra rufa; assembly: GCF_049309525.1. Classification (NCBI taxonomy): domain Eukaryota; kingdom Metazoa; phylum Chordata; class Actinopteri; order Cypriniformes; family Cyprinidae; genus Garra; species Garra rufa. Next base: position 90,404,592 of record NC_133361.1, read on the forward strand.
TTCTCAGGTGCACAGATCCTATTCTACAATTCACAAATTAAGTACCTTATATGCTCACAGTTAGGCTAGAGTTGCTGCAGTGAATGAAGGGCAAAACACTCACACGCTTGAATAAAAATCTCAAGTCATGAACAAAATTTGCACATTTGCATATACAGTTGTAGTCAGAATTATTGGCACCCTTGGTAAATATGAAGCCTGTGAAAATAAAACTGTATTGTTAAAGGGTTACTCCACCCCAAAATGAACTTTTTACTTTTTACTTTTCCCCATGTCATTTCAAACCCATAAATGCTTTGTTTGTCTTCCGAACACAATTTAAGATCACACATCCGTGTGTTGCGGCTGACATGGAACAGCTTACTCTGTTAGTGCCCAGTGGATACCCTCCAAAATGCCGCTACGGTGGCTAAAGTCACTATTTTTGTTTTCTTTGTGTACAAAAAGTTTACTCGTAGCTTTGTAAAATTATGGTTGAACCTCTGATGGCAGATTGACTATTTTGACAACATCTTTCATACTTTTCTGGGCCTTGACAGTGTTATCTACCTGGCAGTCAAAGGGACAGCCACAAAGCCCCCGGTTTTCATCCAAAATGGGGGTAATGACAAAATTTTCATTTTAGAGTGGAGTAAGCCTTTCATCTTTTTTGATGAAAGTACTTTTTTTTACAGGCTTCTTTGATCATATTTACTGAGGGTGCTAAAAATTGTGACCACGACTGTAAATGAGAACTGGTATCTCACATGACAAATCAGTATGTGACATCCCACTCACACACTTGCGCTCTCTCCATTGATAAATACAACATGTGGCCTTTGACCCACTTCTGCTAGCACAGTACACTCAGCAAGTTTTTCTTTATTTATTTTTTAATAAATTGGAGCGAATAGAATACAATAGGTAAGTGCTAGATTCTATGCTAAATTCTAATAAAGTCTGTAAATATGTAAAGTTCTAATAAATACACATTTCAGAAAAAATGAAATATAGTCCTGCATAAATCTGCTATAACGGAGCGTGTGAATTTTTTCATTTGTGGAACAGGATTTTTGCTCCTGCAAAAAAAATATATATTTTGAGAAGGTTTTGTTGTGTTTGTGAAAGAAACAAAAAATACAAGTTTGCAACTCCTAAAACATACTTATATATTCTCTACAAATACAAATTCCACTGTCACAGCCAGGTGCTCAGTTTTGCTAATAATAATACCACATACAATAGATGTATGGTATGCAAATATAACAAAGGGACATAAACAACTAAACAATATCTAGGGATGCAAATTATCATAATTATACATCTAAAAGAAAAGCATGTAAAACTTTAGGGAGTGAAAATGGTAAATGAGCTCATGAGTGTTCCACTGCTGCCATTCAAAGTGGTAATTTCAGGTAATTTTCATTCATTTCATTTACTCAAGCATTTGTTTTCCACCAAGTGACAGAAACACATAGCATATTTTACTTATTATTTTCATTAATAATGATTAGAAATGTACATTTTAAATAAAATGCTGCCGTTTTATATGAATACTGTATATACACAAGATAATATTTTTAGGCAAATGCTAAAAAAATCCTCTAAAAATGTGTATATGGAGTGATATTACATAAAACAGCAATTAGAAGTTAACTTTGTCTATGCCTTATATTGTGGGTTATGTCTGGATCACCCTTTTCAAACCTGACCTGATTAGTTCACAACCCTGATATCACAAGGAACCTAAATTTTAATTGCAAAAGAAAATCGATTTATCTGCTATGTACCTCTGTCTTCTGTTTTCAAGAGTCGGAAAACTTTATAAATCATCTTTTCACCAACATGTCTTTATTTTGTGGAACACAAAAGGAGAGAGTGGCATAGTCTCAGTAATTAGAATGATAGCAATGATAGTGAATAGTGACTGTGGCTGTCTGCCTTACATCTCCTTTTGTGCCCCACTAAACAAAAACATTTTACATTTTTTTATTCTGAAGTGAATATAGCTTTTAATTTGTAACTTCTTTATTAGCCTGTAAATTACTTTCTTTGTGTTTACTTCCAATAATTTGATTTCTTTGTGTGTATTTGAGTGTCAAACATGTATTTCTGAATTTTGTGTAAATAAAAAAAAAATTATGACTGAATTTGATGTGTGTTCAATAAATTATTGCATATACAGGCTAATTTATCTATTAAAATGTATGTAAGAAACAAGCAGAAAATATTTATTGTGTAGCATCGTTTTACCCCCCTGAAATCAACATCGTTTCAACGTTAGGTAAGGCAACCAATTAGATCGATTTTATGTCGAATATGTGTTGATTCTATAACGTCGTTTCAACCAATTGAAAATCAACGTCGATTCAACGTTGGGTAAGTGAACCAATTGCGTCGATTTTACGTTAGTTTTGAATGGCGTGCCTGACGTCGATTCAACATTACCCCGATGAGCAAAACTGATATTGGATCGACGTCGGAGATCAACGTCGTTTCGATGTCACGGGAGACGTCGATTCTATGTTGATTCTATGTCAGTTTGCTATCTGGGAAGCCATGGTAAATGACGACAAACACAAGCACAACGTTTTTTGTTGTTGCTGTTCATTCAGATTTTCATTTATAGTAAGACTGTGTTCATACAGTTGTAATCGATCAGCCAAAAACACAACATGGTTACTACGATTCACTATAGTAAAAACAAGGTAAATTGTCACAAGAAATGACTGCACTTACAGCTGAAACGCGTTTTTCCCCCATTTAAATCGAACTTAAGAACGTGTAAATAGACTTTAGAAAGTTAGATTACATTTAAACGGTGTTTCATTATGGGCAATTCGCGAGTCAAAAGTTTGTGAACACAAAACACGGATGAATGACGGACGAAAACGTAACGAGTTACCAATTGAGAACATTGTAAACAGAGTGAAAGAAAGAAGAAAACATGTATTACTTACATTGAAAAGTTATCCTATATTCCGTTCGTCTAATTTTTGAACCTGACTTAGAATGAAACTAAGCATGGTGAGTGGCTCTCAACAAAGGAGCTCGAGCGATGCGATTGGCTCTCATCCATTCTTACAATGGACGGCGAGCGTCGCGATTGGCTCTCGTCCATTCTCACAATGGACGGCGAGATCGGCGATTGGACGAGGAGACGGCCGCAGAAACAGACGATCCTGCTCCAGGTAGCGCCACAGAGACAGACATTGCGCATCTGCTGCCGCGGGATCACGGTTGTAAAAGCAAGGGTTAGGGTTAGGGATTAGAATCGCACGTACTAACAGGCTGTTTTGAAAGATGTTTCCGGAGCTCGCAAAATCCACTTAGCCTGTGCGGAGAATGGGCATGCTGGAGCCCACCACCCTGTTGGGAAGAAAGAGCGCCAACAGAGCCGCCCAACGTGGGGCTCGAACCCACGACCCTGAGATTAAGAGTCTCATGCTCTACCGACTGAGCTAGCCGGGCTGGTTGTGGTCTCCTTCACCGGGTCGGACGCAGTTTTCATCGGCTCCCAAATGACACAGGCGAAACGGAGGCTCTCGCGTTGTGCAAGACTGTCGAGCCGTCCCGTGGGTAGTGCTTAGAGGAGGCTTAGAGTTTTCTTCAGTCAGTTTTGACCCAATCTGTTATTGGGAAGCGCAGTTTGACCCAGCAGTGCGGGCCAACAACATGTTCTGTCTTGCCGCGTGAAGACGGTTCAATGCTTTGGTCAGCGTATGGTTGAGATGTGATTTTCCACCAATTTGGGGCACCTTTCTTATGGAAATCAAGGATAAATCTATATAAGGATAAGGATAAATCTTCTATATTTCGGTGGTCTTTTGCAAACACTAGATTTATATGTCAATTCCAACATAACACCGACTGTTACGCAACAGTCCCGGGATCGTTAATAGTTACGCCTCCAACATTTGCATCGCCCAATCATCGGTAACGTCAGTACATCAGTAAAACAAGGCAAGCCACTGAAGGGACACGGTTAGCTTAATGCTAGCGCTAGCCTGTTACATTTCAGTACAAAAGATATCACTTACCACATAAACAGAGAGATGACTGTGCTGATGATGGTGAATGATGGAGAAATAACTGCGCTGATGATGGCGAATGATTTACAGATCAAGAGTATCACCGAGAAGCAGCTGAACTTGTGTGGTAAGAAGCGCTCCCTCTGCATTATAACTTTACACAGAGCACATGGATCACAGTAATGAGACTTAAATGTCTGCGATACAAAACGGCAGATTCAACAAACCACATATTAAAAGCCGCTAGAGCTCCTAATTAAATATATATTTTTATCAATGTGCCAGCTATAGAGATGAGCAGCTCTGTGAAACAGCCAATCGGAGCAGAGCTCATTAATATTCATGAAGCTTCCAAAAAAGGCAATAACAGAGCATTTCATTCTAGGGACAAATCCTAGGGTTGTAAATGGTCCTGTAAAACCGTTTCTGGAGATTGTTTGCCCTTTCCTATGCCATATACCTTCTATGCAGATATCAAAGAACAAATTAAAATATTCTCTCAATGCATTTTATGGCAACTTTAAGTTGATAGAACCAGCTGACATCTTATCCTGACATTCTGAATATCAAGGATGGTGACACCCACCAACAAAAAAGTAAAAAAAAAAAAAAATCTCAATCATAACGATTCATAAGATTTTTAATCTGATATTTACATTTTTCAGAGACCACTCTGACCATACTCTCTTCTTCTATGCTGCTTAAATGCTACACAGAACATTCATCAATGGTTTGGAGCATATGAAATAAACCTTTACTCCACAGCCGATTCACGCTCAGAAAAGAGTATCAAAGCTCATCATCGTAGTTTGGGAGACACTACACTTTTGAAACACATTTCCTAGTTAGAAACTATAGAAACGATCCCTGAAAGTATAGTCTTGACCTCCATTTTGCAAAACCAGCTTAGGCGAGTTCTGACACTTTGAGTCTCAGAGATGGTTACAACCTAACAACAGAGATGAGAAAAGTTACATTTGAAACATCATTAGAGTCCTAAAATTTTGTTTGTAATTTTAGTTGGATGCAGTTTTCATTGGCCCCCAAATTACACAGGCGAAACTGAGGCTCTCGCGTTGTGCGAGACTGTCAACCCGTCCCGTGGGTAGGGCTTAAAGCAGGCTTAGAGATTTCTTCTGTCAGTTTTGACCCAATCTGTTTTTGGGAAGCGCAGTTTGACCCAGCAGTGCGGGCCAACAACATGTTCTGTTTTGCCGCGTGAAGGCGGTTTAATGCTTTGGACAGCGTATGGTTGAGATGTGATTTTCCACCAATTTGGGGCACCTTTCTTATGGAAATCAAGGATGATTTCATGGGAAATGGCAAACTGGTGTAGCGTTTGGCTAATAAGCTAAAGCTACAAAGGATGTACCGGTGCCCCGTCGTCCGAGCAGAATCCACATTCGGCCGTAATCGGAGGTTACTACTAACGTTCGATTGTGTCTCATAGGGAGTTTGGCGCAGGGCCTCAGTGGAAAACAGGCCCTCGACGGCTGAAACAAAAGACGAAGAATGCATCCACATGCACATGAATCAGGAATGTTAAATAAAGAAACCCCGCCGGATGACGAGGTGGTCCAGTGGTTAAGGCGGTGGTAGGCTAATACATTGTGCTCGACACGCATTCGAAGCTTTAGCGCCACTGAGAGGCCACCGGACCAGACAGGCCCAACATGTTTACGATGGGTAACGGTGAGCTGCAATTGCGCTGCAGTTTAACGATACTTGTCTTGAGAACATATTGACAAAACAAAAAAACCTTCTGTCTCTGGCGCACTATCATCAGCAGACCGTTTTTTTGGCGAGGAAAAAAAAAAACCTAAACGAAACCAGGCTATATTTCTCAACAAAACTCTAAGCCTCCAGAGAGACAAGCAAAAATTGCCAAAGATAACTGTATTTCAAGTCATCCTGGCGGGGTATTGGATAAAGTTTTCAACCAGCAATGATCGCGCCTCGGACAAACCTCATAGGCTACAATATTGCCTCTGCGAAAGAATGCCGGCGACGGTCGTGACCTTTTTCTGCACATACGTGGATGTGAACCGACAAGGTGGTAGCAAGCTATAAACTGCCGCACAAACAGTCTCCTGCCACGGGTTGCTGCACCGTGTTTCTACGGAACAGATTAGAGGTGTGTAAAAGACGGCTCATTCACTATTCCCTCTGTGCTCAAAACAGCCTGCTGAAAGCACGGCAGCAGCAGCTGAAAAGGTCCGCAGCATGGCCTATCTCGGTCAGCAAGGGGACGGGGTGGCCGAGTGGTTAAGGCGATGGACTGCTAATCCATTGTGCTCTGTGCAATGGTTGGAATCCCATTCTTGTCGTTCGGTTCCTTTAGCACTGGACCTTAATCCGGGTCCTGGGGACCCCATGCTAAACTTTTTGTGTGTCCTCCTTATCTAACACACTCAGTTCAGTTCTTTGAGTTCTCTACTAATGAACTGATGATCTGAATCAGGAGTGCTAAATAAAAAATGTCACGTAAAATGACGAGGTGGCCGAGTGGTTAAGGCGATGGACTGCTAATCCATTGTGCTCTGCACGCGTGGGTTCGAATCCCATCCTCGTCGTTTGGCTCCTTTAGCAGTAATCCTCGGTCCTGGAGACCCCACTCTGCGCTTTTTGTGTCTTCCTTATCTGACACACTCAGTTCAGTTCACTGAGTGCTCTACTAATGAGCTGATGGTCTGAATCGGGAGTGTTAAATAAAAGGACCACGGAAAGTGACGAGGTGGTCGAGTGGTTAAGGCCATGCAAGGCTAATCCGTTGTGCTAGGCACACCTTGGTTTGTGTGGGTTTGAATCCCGTCCTCTTCATTTGATGATTTAGCACCACTGAGAGCCCACCAGAACAGACAGGCCCAACCTGTTTACGATGGGTAGCGGTGAGCTGTGATTGTGCTGTAGTTTAATGATACCTGCAGCGAAGTCTTGAGAGCATATTGACAAAACAACAAATCTTCTGGCTCCGGCACGCTATGATCTGTAGACACCTCTTTGACGAGGACCAACAACCAGCCACTCCAACAAAACGAAGCAAAACTTTGTTTTTCAAGAAGCGTCCAGAGAGACCGGCAAAAACTGTCGAAGCTGACTGTATTTCAAATCATCCCGATGGGATATCGGGGAAAGTTTACAACCAGCAATGATCACACCTCAGATAAACCACACAAGCTACAACATTGCCTCTGCGATAGAATACCGGTGACGGTCGTGACCTTTTCTTGCAGCTACGTGGATGTGATCCGACAAGGTGATAGCAAGCTGGATGAGCCCCAGAGACAGATCATCAGTGAAGACCTCTTCACCTAGACGGCCATCGACGCAAGACTGTGAAAACCAGATCCTCTCCAATCTGACACTGTGGCAACATGGAACTTTTGCATCTACATTAATATTAGTCTGTTTGTTCTTATTCTGAGGTCACCGTAGCCGCTATATGCATTCTGTATTCCGATTAGATGGTCACTGCAGTCCCCCGGATCCAGTCCGTACCAAGAGCAGATGGTGGATCAGCACCTTCAGCCGAATGTCAGCGGATACCATGTCAACTAGATGAGCCCCAGAGACAGATCATCAGTAAAGAATGAATCCACATGCCACAGCAAACTACTCGAGCTGGTGAAAATGTTCACCAAACACCCGCCGCTGACTTCTTTTAAAAGAAGCCAGCTTATTGAAGGTGCACAGGATAAACGCCCTGAGAAAGCTGTGCCTCGCAACCCTAAGAATGGCATAGGCGTTAGTGGACACCTGACGCGCGTGTAAAACACCTGCATTTCACACGTCCCTGGGTGGGCTCGAACCACCAACCTTTCGGTTAACAGCCGAACGCGCTAACCGATTGCGCCAAAGCTGGGGAACAATAGTCTGTTAAGGGGGGGGAAGAAAAGGAAGGAGGGGGAAGAAGGGGGAAAAGAGAAAAAGAAAGAAAAAAGAGAGAGAAAAAAGGAAAAAATGAGGAGAAAAGAAATGAAAGGGAATTTTATCTCTTTGAACTGTTTTTGGAGTGTATATTTACAATAAATTATCTGAAAAAAAAATGTTTTCTCTATTTTCCTGTACATTTTATATGGGAGTAAGGATGATCACAAGCTTCCCAGTTTATATTACAGTGTTGCCATACATTGAAGTGTTTACTGAATGTTTTATTTATCAGTAATTATCACATAAATGATGTCAAATGAAATTATTTCTGAAATTACAAAAATAATATTTTATTAGATTTATATTACTGATTATTGATATCTTATTCAAAGTTTTTGCACTTTAAATATATTTCTGCTGTAGTTATGTTCTAAAACTTATAGTACAAAAAATACTAAATTTATTTATTAAATAATCCCCAAATTTATCAACATTTTTAAAAGGGCCTGTAACCGTTAAATGATACTGTAACAAAGACATACAAAAAGAATTATTTAATCATGACCAAACTTTTATTTTTCAATCAGTCATAGCCAATTATTCAGTATTCTTTCTTTTTTTTACATTTTTATTCTTATAGTTATGTTGCATGTGCAGAAAACAGAATAATACCTCTTAATAATACTTTCTATTGTCCATGACTCCTGTGCATTTTTTGCAAGTGCAAAAGAACAGAAAACAGAGCTATACATATAAATAAAACCGTCCAATGTCCATGGCTCTTGTGCATTAACTGCAAGTGAAAAGAACAAAAAGCACAAAACAATACAAATAAATAAAACTTTAAAATACTAATGACTCCTGTGCATGTTTTGAAAGTGCTAAAGAACAGAAAACAAAACTATACTATTAAATAAAACTGTCTTAATGTCCATGGCACTAGTGCATTCATTGCAAGTGCAAAAGAACAGAAAGCAGAAAACAATACACATAAATAAAACTTTATACCCTTTATTTTTTGGATTCTTATGGATGGCACAGAGCTTGAAATGGTCTCTATCAGCAACTGGGCAAGTGGGGCAGTGGTGGTGAATGTATGCCTCTTCATGCTCTCCACCCCTGGAGTGAACCTGTGTCCAGCCTGCTCTGGTGTCTGGCAGCAAACACCACTCTCTTCTTATCGTAATCCAGCAGGTTCTGCCAACTATATTGCTCACCTAACCAGAGAGAGCATATAATACATGGCAAATGAGAAAACAAAACAAGTGGTACACAGCAAAAAGGCCAGAGTTAAATTAACTCTCCAGGGAGTTTATATGTGTCCACTCTCAAAAGTGTCAAGTGTTAAAATCAGAGAGTTAAATTGACACTGAAGCAGAGTTAAAGTTAATGAGATAATTAGTGATTAACGAAGTGATGATTGATCATTACTGAAGACACCTGATGTTAACAAGCAGAATTGCCAAAGGAGAAAATCACATTTTTTAAGCAACCATTATAGTGGTCAGTGTTTGCATTAGTTGGGCTCTTGACCCTTATGTCGTTAACATTAGATCTTGCTGGGCTGCTTTATTTGGGGGAAAACAACCAGACAAGCCAAGTCATCAGGGAGGGGGTGATGGTTATGTTTTAGTGTAATGATTGCTTGACCTGAGTCATTGAACTCAATTTAGAGTCAAATCTCTGAGTTATTTTCCGTTAAAGGAACTGTAACTCATAGATAAGCTTCTAAAAGAGCTCAGTCTAATAACTGTTGCATATATTTAGTCTCATGAGTCCACAACAAACAAACCTCTCCATCTTTCTTTAAAATATATTCTGGAAGAATTTCTCATAAGTCAAAATTTGTTTGTTTAGACACACACAGACATCAAGAACCAGCGTATGAATCTCAGGAACGGTGACAAATGACGTGTTCAGATAAACAGATCAACTCTGAACTCTCATAATTTATCCATACCGCAATGCATGATGGGAGTCATGGATGAGTTCTGATTGGCTACAGCACGCTTTTTGATGGTCACCGTTGTTGTGGTTCTCACACTGATTCTTCATGTCTGTGTGTCTTAAGTGGTATATTCGTCTTTTATCTGTATAGACTTTGATCAAAATACTTTTTATTTACATATCTGTCTGATTAAAGATGTGATTCTCATTCATAGAGTCTATGTAACCAGTGATAAAAACCATAGTCTAATACTTCACAAAGAATTCTTGAAAACCTGAGTGCCTTTTATCTGGCTGTTATAACACTGCTACAGCAGCCAAATAAGATCAGATTTTACAAATGTTAAGTTCAAGAGCCCAACTAATGCAAACACTGACCACTGTAATGGTTTCTTAAAAAATTTGATTTTCTCCTTTGGCGATTGTGCTTGTTAACATCAGGTGTCTTCAATAATGATCAATCATCACTTCATTAATCACTAATTATCTCATTAACTTTAACTCTGCTTCAGTGTCTACTTTCTACTTTCTGTGTAGTGTTAACATATGACAGGTCAAGAAGAAAAAGCAGAGAAACTGACCTGCTGGTTGGTGAGACCCAGAGATGGCTGATTCCTGAGCTCCACAAGATACTCCACAAGGCTGTCCACTTTGTCCAGCACACCAGCACTATCCAAAGCCTGGGAGAAAAAATATAAAGAAAAAAAAAAACAGAAATGAACAACATTATGAGTACAGTGAAGTGGAACAAAATAAACAAACATATACATATATATTTTCCTAGAAATTTAACAATATTACATGAAACACAATTACATACATGCATACAACAAGATATTTACATACCACAGACTCGTCAGGAGATGCTGAGGCACCTGGCGTGAAGGAGGCATCAGGCTGAGTAAAGGAAGGCACAGGCTGGGTGGAGGACAGAGAGAAGCTTGGGTCATCGGTAAGACTTGACACAGTAATGTCAAGTGTTTGGTCCTCCTCAAAGCCCTCGTCTTCTTCATCCTCGCCTTCATCCACATCCTCCAGCATGTTCTCTGTCTCTTCTGAGTCAGGGTCCACTACCAGGGGCTGTCCAGTCTGACTCAGGAAGTAGTCAACACCAAGCAGTTCTCCTATAAAAAACCAAAACAAAATTTAATAAAAGGAAACACAAATACAGGATCAGTCAAAAGTTTGGACACATCACTATTTTTAATGTTTTTTGAAAGAAGTGCCTTATGCTCATCGATCCTGCATTTATTTGATAAAAATAAAGAAAACATCAGTAATATTGTAAAATGTCATTACAGTTTAAATGTATAGTTCCATAAACTTTAAATTTAAATTATTTCTGTCATCAACGCTGAATATTTAACTATCATTTTACTGATTAACAATTTTATTGATTCTCAGGCAAATCTCAGAATGGAATACAGAATACAATTTTGTAAAGAATCAACATTTTACCCTGTAAACAAAACCCAACCCAAACTAATCCCCAACTATGGCTTTAAGGTCCCGGCTTGGCTATCATTAAATACCATTAAACCTCCATCCTTATATCCTGAAGAGAAAAATAAAATAAAATACAATAAGAAAAGGTGGATAGGTAAATTCAGTCAATCACTGAATTTATCACATTTACACTGTCACATTCAGAATATATATCACACAGTTAATACTGTTCCATTTCCAAATAGGTTACGTACTTGGACCATTTTTTATAGTATAGGTTTAACTTGTCCATTTGCTTATAAGACATTTTTTCAAATGCGGCCACTCTAGCAAGTTCTATTGCCCATTCCTGAAGGGAAGGGGCATCTTCTGATTTCCAGCTCCTAAGAATTATTTGTCTGCCAATCAGCAAGCTGGTTTGGACCCAGGATTTTGTGTTTTTATCTTTTATTTCGTTGTCTGTCCAACCACCTAATATAAACAGTCTAGGACATAGTGAAATATGAAAATCCAAAACCAAGCAAATGTGTTCATGAACTCTTTTCCAGAAATCCTGAATTTTTGTACAAGACCATAGAGCATGAACTAAATCACCATTCTCGATCTTACATTTCCAACAGTAAGGTGTATCTTTTAACCCGAGCTTAAACAGTCTGAAAGGAGTCCAGTAAAAACGGTGTATAATCTTAAACTGTATAAGGCGTATTTTAGCATCCCTAGATGCTGTTTTAACATTCTTTAAAATTCCATTCCACTCTTCGTCATCAAATGTCAGATTCAAATCTCTCTCCCATATTTTCTTAAGAGCTTGTGAAGTTCCATCACCGAGACTTTGCATCAACCAGGAGTAGTACTTGGATGCTTCATGACCCTTTCCATATATTGAAAATATTGTACAGGGAGCATCTGCTGACCCAGGAAGCTGTGTAATAGAACCAAAAGTTCTACCGAGTAAGTGTCTTACCTGTAAATATCGGAAAAACTGGGATCTAGGTATATCGTACTGCTGTTGTAAATGTTCAAATGATTTCAAACTACCATTTTCATAAAAGTCTCCTAGTTTAACAATACCCTTCTTTGCCCATTCTTTCCAATAAAAGGGAGCTTTATTAATACACAATTTAGGATTGAACCATATGCTTGAGCTAACATCTAAGTAGGGATCAAAGCTACACAGACGCGAAATCTTAAACCATATCGCCTTTAAATGTGAAATAATTGGATGATTTTTCACCTTTCCAACCAATTTAGTGGACAGGCTCTGTACTAGTGAGATTGAAGGCAAGGCAGACTGCTCAATCTTGTACCAAGGGGGAGCTCGCTCTGGGGGAAGTGACCAATGAGCCAGGTGTCTAAGACTAAAAGCATAATAATAATACAATACATTAGGCAGACCTAGACCACCTTTCTCTACAGGTCTCTGTAACTTATTAGAATGCAGTCGAGGTCGCTTACCATTCCAAATAAAATTCTTGCAAATTCTATCAAACTGTTTAAAATAGGAAAGTGGTATTTGTATTGGAAGAGACTGTAGTAAATAATTAAGTTTGGGTGTACAACTCATTTTAATTACATTGACTTTCCCAGCCATCGACAAGGGAAGTGGAGCCCACCTCTCCATATCACAGGAAATTTTTTTAATTAAGGGGTCAAAGTTAACTCTCACTAAATCCTTCAAATCAGGGGGAAATAAAATGCCTAAATATCTTATACCTAACTTAGGCCATTGAAAATTACCAGGATGAAAAGCTGCTGAAGGGCAAAATGCAGTTAGTGCAAGAGCTTCTGTTTTAGACCAATTCACCCTATAACCTGAAAACTTAGAGAAAGCATTGATTGTTCTAAGGAGGCAGGGTATAGATCTGCTAGGATCAGAAACAAATAATAAAATGTCATCAGCATAAAGCATAAGCTTATGCACTTCTCCCCCAGTTACAACTCCAGGAAAATCATTGTCTTTTCTTATTGAAGCAGCTAATGGTTCCAAAGCTAGGCAAAACAATAATGGGGAAAGAGGGCAGCCTTGTCGGGTTCCTCTGCCCAGAGCAAAATACTCAGATATTAAACCATTTGTTTGCACCGCCGCTAGGGGTTGTTTATATAGTAACTTAATCCATCTAATAAAAGTATTACCAAAACCATAAACTTCAAGAATTTTAAAAAGGTACTTCCACTCCACCATGTCAAAAGCCTTCTCGGCGTCTAATGAGATGGCTGCAATTGGGGTCTGCTCCTCCATTACTGACCACCAAATGTCAATGAACCGTCGGATATTATCAGAAGAACTTCGACCATTAATGAAGCCTACTTGATCCACATGTATAAGTGATGGTATAACTTTGTTTAAGCGATTAGCGAGAATCTTTGACAAAATTTTTGTATCTAATTGGATCAAAGATATTGGACGGTAGCTTTTACAGTCACTTGCATCTTTATCCTTTTTAAGTATAAGACTGATGAGAGCTTGTGACATTGTTGGTGGTAGTTCATCCCTCCAAAGTGCCTCCTTATAGACTTCTAACATTAATGGAGCAAGTTCTGTGACATAATCTTTAAAAAACTCCGCAACAAAACCATCGGGTCCAGGAGCTTTCCCTGTTGGTAATGCTTTGATAACCTCCATCACTTCCTCCTGAGTTATATCTGAATCAAGGAGTTGCTTTTGCTCACTTGATAACCTAGGAAGGTCTAGCGGTTCCAGGAATGTACTAATATTCTCCTCAGTAGAAGATGATGCTGATTTGTAAAGGTCTATGTAAAATTCTTTAAATGTCTTGTTTATATCTGTAGCATCAGTAGCATTGGATTCGTTCATTTATTCGTTCTGTTTACATTGATCTGCTGTTAAAAGCACTCTGTCGTTGGATTCGTTCATTTATTCGTTTCGGTTTACATTGCGCTGTGGTTAAAAGCACTCTTATATTTATTTAACTAGGGTATTCGTTTATATTTACATTAAGCTGCTGTTAATTAAGCACTCGTTGGTCTGTTATTTGCCTTGCTAGTGGTTTCTGCGTTTAATAGTAGTTTTGATTGTGCTTATTAAAATTCAAAACTGAGCGGACGGCCAAGCTTTGGTTATTCATATCGCGCCCTTCCAGAGCAATTAGAAGTGCGAAGTTTGTTGCATTTAAGTTTCGATTAGAGACATTTTGCGTGCGTGCAATACATTTGCGGCTGTACTGAGCCCAGGAGGCGTGGCTAGCGAGAATACTGCTTAAATAGCTGGCTCACTTTCCATATTGTGGGAAAGTGATTCCAATCCTCAGAGGAGAAAGAACGACTGCGGGTAAGCTGCTGCTTAAATACTATTTTAATAGGCGAACGTTACATTGAGCTGCAGTTAAAAGCACTCGTTTGAATTTATTAATTTATTCGTTTCAGTTTGCTTTGTGCTGCTGTTAAAAGCACTCTGTCGTTGGATTCGTTCATTTATTCGTTCTGTTTACATTGATCTGCTGTTAAAAGCACTCTGTCGTTGGATTCGTTCATTTATTCGTTCTGTTTACATTGATCTGCTGTTAAAAGCACTCTGTCGTTGGATTCGTTCATTTATTCGTTCTGTTTACATTGATCTGCTGTTAAAAGCACTCTGTCGTTGGATTCGTTCATTTATTCGTTTCGGTTTACATTGCGCTGTGGTTAAAAGCACTCTTATATTTATTTAACTAGGGTATTCGTTTATATTTACATTAAGCTGCTGTTAATTAAGCACTCGTTGGTCTGTTATTTGCCTTGCTAGTGGTTTCTGCGTTTAATAGTAGTTTTGATTGTGCTTATTAAAATTCAAAACTGAGCGGACGGCCAAGCTTTGGTTATTCATATCGCGCCCTTCCAGAGCAATTAGAAGTGCGAAGTTTGTTGCATTTAAGTTTCGATTAGAGACATTTTGCGTGCGTGCAATACATTTGCGGCTGTACTGAGCCCAGGAGGCGTGGCTAGCGAGAATACTGCTTAAATAGCTGGCTCACTTTCCATATTGTGGGAAAGTGATTCCAATCCTCAGAGGAGAAAGAACGACTGCGGGTAAGTTGCTGCTTAAATACTATTTTAATAGGCGAACGTTACATTGAGCTGCAGTTAAAAGCACTCGTTTGAATTTATTAATTTATTCGTTTCAGTTTGCTTTGTGCTGCTGTTAAAAGCACTCTGTCGTTGGATTCGTTCATTTATTCGTTCTGTTTACATTGATCTGCTGTTAAAAGCACTCTGTCGTTGGATTCGTTCATTTATTCGTTCTGTTTACATTGATCTGCTGTTAAAAGCACTCTGTCGTTGGATTCGTTCATTTATTCGTTCTGTTTACATTGATCTGCTGTTAAAAGCACTCTGTCGTTGGATTCGTTCATTTATTCGTTTCGGTTTACATTGCGCTGTGGTTAAAAGCACTCTTATATTTATTTAACTAGGGTATTCGTTTATATTTACATTAAGCTGCTGTTAATTAAGCACTCGTTGGTCTGTTATTTGCCTTGCTAGTGGTTTCTGCGTTTAATAGTAGTTTTGATTGTGCTTATTAAAATTCAAAACTGAGCGGACGGCCAAGCTTTGGTTATTCATATCGCGCCCTTCCAGAGCAATTAGAAGTGCGAAGTTTGTTGCATTTAAGTTTCGATTAGAGACATTTTGCGTGCGTGCAATACATTTGCGGCTGTACTGAGCCCAGGAGGCGTCCCTAGCTGTTTCAGTAAAGCTTTGTTTGGTTGTGTATTTAACGGTGTCATACCAGCTGACGCTGAAGCGTCAGCGGAAGCGTTCAGCCTCCTCGCGTGAAGACCGACAAGAGTAAAGACTGCGACTTTTCCTGCGCGACTTATCCGAGCAACGACACCGACAACGCACTTAAGTACTCCTTTCCTTTTCTCACTCTTCTTTCTGTCCTTCTCTATCATGTGTTTCCAACTCATTCCGGTGCTCTCTACACACCGCACTAACATCACACGCACACGCCGACGCAATCTCTCTAACCTGCGTCCAATACACACCTCTTCCACTGAACCTTTCTCTTTCACGGTTGGACTTTGGAACTGTCGATCAGCCGTCAACAAAGCCGACTTCATTTCGGCATTTTCCTTGCAATCTGGCCTGAGCATCCTAGGTTTGACTGAGACCTGGATACGTCCAGATGACTCTGTAACCCCAGCTGCTCTATCTAATAAATTCTCCTTCTCTCACACCCCTCGTCAGACTGGAAGGGGTGGGGGTACGGGACTTCTGATTTCCAACAACTGGAAATACTCAACCCATTCTCCTCTATGCAATTATAACTCATTTGAATCTCACACAATCACTATAACATCTCCTATCAAACTCCATGTTGTGGTCATTTACCGCCCTCCTAGTCAACTTGGCATCTTCTTAGAAGAGCTGGATGGGCTGCTATCCTCTTTTCCAGAAGATGGCAGCCCACTTCTGGTCTTTGGAGATTTTAACATACATCTGGACAAACCCTATGCTGCAGACTTCCATTCACTTCTTGCTTCATTTGACCTAAAACACACTACCACTGCATACACTCATAAATCCGGCAACCAACTTGATCTCATCTACACACGAAACTGTACTTCAGACGACATTGTGGTCAAACCCCTTCACATCTCTGACCATTTCTTCATTACACTAAACCTACATCTTGCTACTTGTGCACCCCCACCCCCCCTACCCGTTACTTTTAGACGAAACCTACGCTCTCTCTCACCCTCCCATCTTTCTTCATCAATATCCTCCTCTCTTCCCTCTCCTACCCACTTCACATCTCTGGATACTAATGCAGCAACCGACACGTTATGTTCCACTCTTACTTCTTGCCTAGATGAAATATGCCCTCTCTCCTCCAGGCCAGCACGGGCTGCTCCTTCCAACCCTTGGCTATCCGATGTTCTTCGTGAGCATCGGTCCAAACTTAGGGCAGCTGAGAGAAAATGGCACAAATCTAAGGATCCATCTGACTTGAGTATGTATCAGTCTCTGCTGTCATCTTTCTCTACCCATGTCCATACTGCCAAATCTTCATACTTCCACAACAAGATCAACAATGCTCCGGACACACGCAACCTTTTCAAAACTTTTAATTCACTGCTCTGTCCCCCTCCACCACCTCCCACCACTTCTATAACAGCTGATGATTTTGCCACATTTTTTACAGACAAAACTACATCTATCAGTAATAAGTTCTCAGCTCCACACATACAGGAACTAAAACTGACCACACCCACGGCTGAAACTCCCCTCTTCTCCTTCCATCCCCTTTCTGAGGCAGAAGTAACCAAACTTCTCCTCTCCAGCCATCCGACGACATGTCCTTTAGACCCCATCCCCTCACACCTTCTCCAAGCAATCTCTCCTACAATCCTACCAGCGCTCACACACATCATCAACACATCTCTTCTCACAGGCACTTTCCCCACTACATTTAAGCAGGCCCGGGTAACCCCACTGCTCAAAAAACCTACACTTAACACTTCACTCATAGACAACTATAGACCTGTCTCTCTCCTTCCGTTCATAGCAAAAACATTGGAACGAGCTGTTTTCAACCAGCTATCTTTATTTCTCTCACAGAACAACCTATTGGATGCTAACCAGTCAGGGTTCAAGAGTGGCCATTCAACTGAGACGGCACTACTGTCTGTCACTGAAGCCCTGCGGATTGCAAAAGCTGATTCCAAATCATCAGTACTCATCTTACTGGACCTTTCTGCAGCATTTGACACGGTAAATCACCAGATCCTCCTGTCTACCCTCTCATCGTTGGGCATCACAGGGACTTCACTTCGCTGGTTCAAATCCTATCTCTCTGGCAGGTCTTTCAGAGTGGCCTGGGGAGGGGAGGTTTCCAAAACTCATCAACTGGTCACTGGGGTTCCTCAGGGATCAGTTCTTGGACCCCTCCTCTTCTCCATATACACTACATCTCTGGGCCCCATCATACAGGCACATGGCTTCTCCTACCATTGCTATGCTGATGACACACAGCTCTATCTTTCTTTCAAACCAGATGATCCATCAGTAGCTGCAAGGATCTCTGGTTGCCTGGCGGATATCTCTGCATGGATGAAGGAACACCATCTTCAGCTCAATCTAGCTAAAACTGAGCTCCTTGTCTTTCCCGCCACTCCAACTTTACAACATGACTTCTCCATCCAGTTAGGTTCATCAACAATTACCCCATCGACTTCAGCCAGAAATCTTGGTGTAATCTTTGATGACCAATTGACTTTTAAAGAACATATAGCTAAAACTGCTCGATCCTGCAGGTTTGCGTTGCACAACATCAGAAAGATCAGGCCCTTCCTAACAGAGCATGCTGCACAACTCCTTGTCCAGGCCCTGGTCATTTCCAGGCTGGACTATTGCAATGCTCTTTTAGCTGGTCTTCCAGCATGTACAATCAGGCCTCTACAAATGATTCAGAATGCAGCAGCACGGCTCGTCTTCAATGAGCCCAAGAAGGCCCATGTCACACCTCTCTTCATATCCCTGCACTGGCTACCGGTTACAGCACGCATCAAATTCAAGACACTGATGCTGGCCTATAGGACAGCCACCGGCTCATCACCGGCCTACCTCCATTCACTACTACGCATCTACACTCCCTCCAGAAGTCTGAGATCCTCTAGCGAAAGACGCCTTATTGTACCACCACAGAGAGGCACGAAATCACTTTCCAAAACATTCTCCTTCAATGTCCCTGCCTGGTGGAATGATCTTCCCACCCCCATCCGAAACGCTGACTCCATTACTGTCTTCAAGCGACTGCTGAAAACCCATCTTTTTCGACACTATCTGACTATCTGAAAAAAAAAAAAAAAAAAAAAAATTCTCCTCTCTTTCCTGATCTTCCCTTTCTAGCCCGTACTCATCTAACAACGCCTGACATATGGTACTTTTGAGCACTTCCTATGTCGATCTGCCTCCTTAGGATGAATTATTTGTTGTATTCCCAATTGTAAGTCGCTTTGGATAAAAGCGTCTGCTAAATGAATAAATGTAAATGTAAATGTAAATCAGTAAGTACATCTCCTCTATCAGATCTGACAGCTGGAATAATGGAAGAGCACTCCTTGTGCTTAATATAATTGGCTAGGAGTTTCCCTGCCTTATCTCCTGACTCAAAATAAGTCTGTCTTGATCTAAATAACAAAAATTCAATCTTCTCTGACAAAATGGTATTATATCTATATTTTAATTGCGTTAAATCCCTAAGACCACTAGGTGTCATATGATGTTTCATCTTTGTTTCAGCCCTTTTGATATTGCTTTCCAATTCTAAAAGTTCTTTTTCTTTAAGCTTTTTGTAATGACAAGCAAATTGAATTATACGTCCTCTAATAACTGCCTTAAAAGCATCCCATGCCACTCCCACTGAGGATACAGATGACCAGTTAGCTTCTATGTAATAATTCATTTCTGTTTTTAACATTTGTTTAAATACTGAATTTTGTAAAAGGGATTTATTAAGACGCCATCTGAATGTTTTTTTCCTTTCAATATATGGTCTCAATTGTAAACACACCCAGGCATGGTCTGAAATTAGGATATTGCCAATGTTGCATGTGATAACAGAAGGGATAAGTGATCTTGATAGAAGGAAAAAATCAATTCTAGAAAAAATTTGATGTGCATTTGAAAAAAAGGTATAATCCCTCCCTTGTGGATTCAAGAGTCTCCAGATGTCGGTGAGGCCTAAATATTGACACATCCTAAGTAGCGTTAATCTTGCCTTGGGTGTAGTATATACTTTTGAGCCACTATGATCAAGAAGTGGGTCCATTAATAAATTAAAGTCTCCACCCAACACAATCTCATAATGATTTCCAGCAACTTGCAACTTTGATTCTAAATCTACGAAAAAATTGTGATCATCAAGATTGGGGGCATAGACATTAGCCAACAGCAGATTTTGACCCTGTATTTCAGCCCAGACCATAATAACTCTTCCTAATGTATCTTTTACTTGTTTAACAAGTCTAAATTGTAGGTGTTTTTTTACTAAAATTATTACTCCCCTACTGCTGCTCGATCCTTCACTGCAAAACATGTATCCGCCGACTGCCCTGCCAAGTTTTTCAGCTTCCTGGTTAGCAAGATGTGTCTCTTGAAGAAACATTATATCAAATCTATGTCGCCTAAGTGAAGACACCACCTTCTTCCTTTTAATAGGGTGCCCCAACCCGTTCACATTCCAAGTACAGAAGGATAATTTACCTAAATCAAAAAGTGACATTCTTCACATCTAAAATCAAATGTAGCCAAGCCCGTTTTTTCTGAATCAATGTTAAGCAGTAATATGACCTTAAAGTCCCAAACAACCCATAGAACAAAAAAAAAAAAAAAAACGTGCGCTTTAACTTGAACAGAGCGCACATTATAATCTAAAGTCCCTCCCACACTGATCCAGTGGTCCATGACTCTCGTTCAGGAGGTGCACCACGACACTTCTGCTACTCCAAAAAAAAATAAAAATCACATCCGATGAAAGTCAATAAGCTCCCCTCACATTTGCCAATGCAAACGGGAGACCGAAGAAAAAGCAATATCAAAGTTTACTCGATTTTTTCAATGAAAGCCATAGCCTGTCGCGGACACGAGAAAGTCTTGCGACCATCCTTTGCTTCGATTCTCAGTTTAGCAGGGTAAAGAAGAGCGAAGCTCACCTTCTTCGTGTGAAGAATTTTTTTACATTCCTTAAAACGATCTCTCTTCAACTGTGTAGATCTTGCAAAATCCGGGAAGACCATGACGTTGTTGTTTTCCCAGCTCAAATTGCCTTTAATCCTCGCTGCACGTAAGACGAAGTCTCTGTCAGCAGAGCGAAGAAATCTTGCCAATATTGGCCGGGGTCTCTCTGTCGAGTTTGGACGTTGACTGGGAGATCTATGTGCGCGCTCTATCTCCAGTTGCCGGCCCGATGGATCGATCAAATTCGGGATAAGGCCGTCCAGGAATCTCACCATATCCTGGCCTTCTTTGCCTTCAGGTATTCCGACGATACGGATATTGTTGCGTCTGCTCCGATTTTCCATGTCTTCCACTTTATCCCATAACTGGTCCAGCTCGACTTTGGTAGCAGGTGGATTGGCTTTTAACTCTTTCTCGGCCCCCTCCAAAAACTCCACTCGTTTTTCAACCTCATCCAGCCTTGTAATGAGGGCGGATAGTTTAGCCTCCACCGACGCGGTAGTTTTCCTTATCTCCGCAATTCCATCCATGTCACCTGATATTTTTGTGAGAATCGTGTAAATGTTGGCGATGTCATGACTCCCATCAAGAGACTCGGTGACGGGTTCGAGGTCGCTTGAGCCTCGGCCATCTTGATCCTGAGAAGCGTCGGTCGCGTATGAACGCAAGTGCCTCTTTATATCCCCACAGGCCGTGGACTTCAAATTTTTTGACATAATCTCGTTCAAATATCACTTAGATGTCTGAATAGTCGCAATTTTCACCGGTTCAAGATAATTAACAGGATAATTGTAGCAAATTGAAGCGGAGCTCGCTATTAAGCTGCCTCCTCTCGCATCGCGTCACGTGACTCCCCCCTTTAACTATCATTTTAGAAATCATTCTAATTAGCTAATTAGCTAATGTTGGTCACAGTTGTGCTGCTTAATGTATTTTTTAATGTAATCTGTGATACTTTTTTTAGGATTCATTGAAGAATAAAAAGTTCAATAAAGAACAGCATTAGAAATCAAATAGAAAATCTTCTTTAACGATATACAGGACTGTTCAAAAGTTTTTTTTTAGATAAATTAATGCTGTTCCTTTAACTTTTTATTCATCAATGAATTCTGCAAAACATATCAGTTTTCATTTAAAAAATAAAAAAATAAATACAAATATGCAGTACAAGTTATTTTGCTGTTTTTTCCAGTATTTTTGATCAAATAAATGCAGACTTAAAAAGTCACTTCTTTCAAAAACATTAAACACAGTCATGTGTAAAAATGTTTGACAAATAATGTACACACATACATATTCTACAATGAGATACAGGTAACTTTACCTTCTGGTAGAGGTTGTACCACTTCCGCTGCCGTGGTGCTGGTCTGTTGCCTCCAGACGGACAAACCCCAGAGCTGACAAAAGTCCTTGACCTCGCCATCCACTCGCCATCACCCATGGCCTTGTGGCTCTTTGGCTTAGTGCTCATCTAAATATAGTAGGGAAATAATAGTTAGTAATGTGTATTTTTGCAAGTATTGGACAACTACACAAATGTTTTTAATTTATTTATAATGATACAATCATATCTATTCAAGCTAACTAAATCATGGCACCCATTACAACAATTAAACATTATTTTATTACTAATAAAGCAAAATAAGGTTACACTTTCAAAGGTGTTAAACTACAATTATGCATATAAGTATTTGAATATTAAATTACCATATGCAGTTACTATAGGGGTAAGACTAGTGTTTTGTTTGGTTTATAATTAGTTGCATCCAATTATTTATAATTTACTGTTATTGCTATAGTAACTACATATAGCGTGTATTAATGACAATGTTAAATAAAGTGTTACCCTCCCTTTATGTCTATATAACATTGCGTTTTCATTTTAATTATTATTTGTAGCACTTTTATCTGTGTTTATACAAATGGTAATCCATCTGCAAACTCAAAACTTGATTACTGCAGTCACACATAGCAAAATCACATTACATTTTAATTAGAAATGACAATTTCTACAACAAAACATTTTTTAAATCCTAATCAAACTGAAAAAAAAGAATACATGTTTATTATGCAAAATTACAGGCAAATGGTGTTTTATATGAGAGATTTTAGGCAAGTCATGAAAACCAAACATGATCATTTCACTTTCACATTAGTAAAACCATGGTGATTTTTTCATTCACGATTTTATTCATAGTAAGACTGTTTATATTGAGTTTAATAAGTAAGATTACAGGCAAACTGTGTTTAATATGTGATATTATAGGCAAGGCATGAAAAGAAAACATGATTACTAAACTTTCACTATAGTAAAACCATGGTAAATGACAATGAACACAAGCACAACGTTTTTTTGTTCTTTCAGATTTTAATTTATAGTAAGACTGTGTTCATACAGTTGTAATCGATCAGCCAAAAACACAACTAGGCTTTCACTATGGTAATAACATGGTGAATTGTCATAAGGAATGACCATTTACAGCTGAAAAATAAATCCAACTTCATGTAACCGGCTTCCTTTTGTCACTGTTACGATCTGCGTTGTGTTACGAAAGAAGAGACGGACCACTGGATCTGCTGCTGATGGAGAGTTTATTATGTGGAGCATGCAGTTGCTGGATGGTGAAGAAATAGAGAGAGTACAACAATTAGAGTTTCGTTCTGTGATTTTTCCACCTCTCCTCAGCGCGCTTAACGCGTTCACAGAAAGCATCACAATAACAAATGATATCAAAAATAGAATACATGTAACCATGCTACACATAACAATGCAAAATAAATTGTTACAAACATTTATCCAACCATATGGATCTCCTGCAGCTCATTTTTAATCAAACATGAATTAAACAGTAAACAAATTAGCACAACATAAATAGAAAATCGAATTAACAATAAACTATACCTGGATGGTGAAGAAATAGAGAGAGTACAACAATTAGAGTTTCGTTCTGTGATTTTTCCACCTAAACGGATTAAACACCAGTTAATCACTTAGTTAAAATCACTGTGTTCTGATGACACACATACATATACTCAAACACTGTACTTGGTTATAAAACTGTTCAATCTCACCCATCCATGAATAAAACGCTTTCAATTACATTCATAACACTCTTAACAATTATATTTTCACATCTGAGGTACTTAATACAACTTCATGTAACTTTTATAAACTTATACTGAAGGAGCACCGCTAACTGCTTACCTCTCCTCAGCGCGCTTAACGCGTTCTGAGGATGCAGCGCGGGTTGAACAGAAATGACGTCATGACGTAAAATGAATACAAAACAATTTTCCAAAGAGGACACAAATAATATACAAAACAAAATCATAATGTTTTGGTACACAATCTGGTATAAAATAAATGCATAAAAATTGAAAGGAAGGATCATTAGTGAAATACATTAAATCCTATTAACCTTATTAATATCCGTCACATTCACCCCTCCTGAATTTCGCTAATATCCTGACCAAAATAACACAAAATTTGATCCAACAGAACCAGATTTTCAATGAATCTCATTCACAGTTCAACATTGTAAGTTACCCACTTGATAGGTCAAGAAAAGTCCAAGGTTGATCAAGTCTTAGACATTCTCAGAACGGTATGCTGCCTTGTACAACATACAATAATCTGGTCTGTTACACTGTATGAAATTCATACATCGCACATACCCTTTCACAGTACTGTGATGGTAAAATGAAATATGCATTTAAAATAAAGAAAGAATTGATCTTGATCTCTTTGCTAAAGATGGGCCCACTTTTTGAATGTAGAATGGCCTCTGTGCCATGGACTCAATCAAACGGCTAACTTTTTTAACCACCCTTCCTGCACGGGTCCTAACACCCTGTGTGTCAGTTGGAATGTGTGTTTGCATGTCAGGAATACTGTTTGCATGAGAGTCATTCACAGTTTCTGTTTGTGAGTTAGGGTCATTAGCAGGAGATTCAGGCTCTAGGCCAGATGCTTCGTCAGAATAACCTCCAATAGCCTCATTTTCACTGGGATCTTGTCCACAGACGCTTCTTCGACTTTGGATCGAATGGCCAGATTCCGAATCATCATCACCCACAGCTTCTTGACTTTCAATTTCATCTTGTCCATCAAGCACCCAAGCCATTATTCCGTCATCAGAACTCCCCTCTTCAACTGAATCAGACAGTTCAGACATACAAGGCCCTGTCTCCATATCCTCAGCATTAGACTGCAGGTCCTCGTCATCTTGGGGTGGTTCAATCGGTAGAAAGCTAATGTCCAAAATCAAATTTCGATGCACCACTTTTGTTTTGCCGTCCTCATCAATCAGTTTGTATATGTTTGTTTGAAGGTTTCGATCCTTTACAATAAAGACAGTTGGATTCCACTTATCAGCAAGTTTTCTCTTTCCTCTTTCACTCTTGTTTGCAAGAAGCACTCTGTCTCCAATGTTCAAACATGTACCCTTGACTTTCCGATTATATCCCTTAGCCTGCTTTTTCTGTTCCTTCTCAGTGTGCTTCTGGGCAATGTGTGCTGCTTCATGAAGGTAAGACATAAGTGCTTTTGCATAACTGCCATAGTCAGCAATCACCGGGTCGTGCAACACCTGCCCAAAAATGACATCAACAGGCAGCTTTGGAATGCGACCAAACATCAGCTGGAATGGGGCGTAACCAGTGGTCTCGTGTACTGTGGCGTTATATGCAAATGTCAGGGTCTGTATCTGCTCAGGCCACTTGTGTTTCTCCTTGAGTGAGAGAGATGGAAGCATACTGCCCAGGGTCCGATTGAACCGCTCAGTTCCACCGTTCCCCATCGGGTGGTAAGCGGTAGTGTGTGACTTCCCAATACCCGCCAGCTTGAGCAGCTCTGCGATGAGTGTACTCTCAAAGTTGGTCCCTTGATCCGTATGTATCCGTGTTGGGAAACCATAGATGCAGAAGACATGATCCCACAGCTTCTTCGCAATTTGTTTTGCTTTCTGGTTTACACACGGGAAGGCATGGGCCAACTTTGTAAAGTGATCCGTTATGACTAACACATCTACAGAACGCTGCTTGCTGTCTTCAGCACTCCAAAAATCTAAACACACTAACTCCATAGGGGCTGAAGTCCTGATGTTCTCAAGTGGAGCTCGAGCAGATGGCTCCGGTGTTTTGGCCAATATACATCTCTCACAACATTTGACATACTCTCTTATGTCACGCTCCATTCTAGGCCAGAAAAAGCGTTGTCGAGTAAGTTGGAGAGTTCTGGACTGTCCCTGATGTCCAGCAAGATCGTGCACACCAGTTAAAGCCTTAGCTCTGAGACTAGAAGGAAGTACAAGTTGGAACCTCTTATGATTGCTTAAAGGATCTTTGGAGACACGATAGACTACTCCATCTTGAACCTTCAGTCGATCCCATTGCTTAAGAAGAACTAGAGCCCTGGCATCCATTCCAGCCATCTCTCGTCTTGATGGTCTTTTCTTTTGACCCAGATAGGGTATTATTTTTGAGATTGTTGGATCTAATTCTTGACCCTGTCGGATATCTTCGAGAGGGATTGCTGAGAATGTGTCAATTCCAGGGGTTGCTGCATTCTGAATGGACTGGACTGTCTGCATGGCCCTTAGCTCAGCTACAGTCTCCCAATGATTGTGAAGGTTTAACAGAGTTCTGACTGTTGTTTGACCACAGGACATCAGGCTTGACTGAGACAATACATGAAGGCTGTTCGCTTGCAAACGAAAAGTGTCCTGAACACCATCTTTATCAACACTTTCAGCCTCAGTGAGTAAACTGCCATATAGTTCTGTGATGAGCCTGTGACTGACTGTTTTAGCGAAAGGATCACGGCTTAAAGCGTCAGCTACAATGTTCTTACTTCCAGCAATATGCTTAAGATCGAAGGTATAGGCAGCGAGCTTAGACACCCATCGCTGTTCACAAGCATCGAGTTTAGCCTTTGTTAGTATATAAGTGAGTGGGTTATTGTCTGTCCATACAGTGAATGTGTGGCCCTTTAACCAATGACTGAATTTTTCACACACACTCCACTTTAAGGCTAAAAACTCGAGCTTGTGCACTGGATATCTTCTCTGAGAGTTACTTAAGGACTTGCTCGCGAATGCAATAGGCCGTGCTTTTTCCTCACCTGCTGGTATTTGCGACAGCACAGCACCAAGTCCTTCTAACGAAGCATCAATTGACAAAATTAATGGAAGAGAAAAATCAGGATGCACTAGGACCACACTCTGCAGCAAGCTCTCTTTCAGTTTAGAAAGGGCATCATCACACTCGGGAGTCCAGTCAGTTGGTTTCAGCTTCCTGTATGTGCCTGCCTTAGCCTCAGTTTTGACCTTTGTCCTCCTTTTCTGTCCAGACGTTAGGGAGAATAGTGGCTTGGCTATGGAAGAGCAATTAGGGATAAAGTGCTGGTAGTAGAGGATCATTCCCAAGACTGACTTAATCCTCCGTACAGATGGAGTGCACCCATCCTCTTCCATGAGGTCGGCTTTTGACAGCTTGGCTATGGCTTCAACCTTTGAAGGATCGACGGAAACACCATTCCCATTAATGATGTGACCTAAGAACTTAACGGACGCTTGCATCAGATGACACTTTTTTGGACTTAATTTGAGATTGTAGCTCCTCAATCGTTGGAATACTATCTCCAACCGCTCCAGAGCTGCAGTCTCGTCAGGCGCAAACACCAGTAGGTCGTCTAAGTAACACAACAGACTGCTGAAATTCAGGTCTCCGAAGATACTTAACATCATACGCATGAAAGATGCTGGGCTGTTACACAGCCCTTGTGGCATCCTGTTGTACTCATGGAGACCTACTGGAGTTGAAAACGCGGTGTACCTTTTATCTTCTTCAGCCATAGGAATGTTATAAAAACCTGATGTTAAATCCATAGTACTAAAGAGACTATTTCCACCCAAGGCAACGAGACAGTCTGATTGGTGTGGGAGCGGGTGCGCATCCTTAATGGTCCTGGCGTTCAGCCATCTGAAGTCCGTACAGATCCTTAAGCTGCCATCTTTCTTCCATACCAAAACTAAAGGTGAAGCATACTCACTCACTGACTTTCGGATTATTCCTTGCTCTTCCATTTCTGAGAGAACTTGGCGTAATTTTTGATAGTGAGCGGGTGGTACCCGACGGTATGGAAGTCGGAATGGACGCTCGTCAGTTAAGCGAATGCGGTGGACGAAATCTCTGACCTCCCCACAATCCAGGGCATGTTTGGAGAATACATCATTATAGCTCTCAAGCAACTGAACAAGTTTTTTCTTTGTTGCGTCACTGGCAGAACATGAGTCGATGTCAATCTCATTGAGGCTTACGGCCCTCAGTCGCTGTTTAAGATCACCTTCGCCACCAGGTTGGGAAATTATCTCAGATGTGGGCACCTGAGCATGACTGAAACCCTGCAACAGCTCAAAATCTTCTACAGCAAGGCATGGGAACACATCAGCCAACTTACGGTTCCTTTTGAGGGTGACCGGCTTGTCTGAAAGGTTGGTAACCTTTAAAGGAACCCAACGATCTCCCCAAAGAGGTGTAACAACGCGGCCTATAATGATGTCCCGTGGCATGGTTCTGGAGGAAGTGGCCTCCACGATTACAGTGCTCCCTGGTGACATGGCAGTATTACTCGGCAGCCTTCCCCAGACAAGATGTTCCTGTTTGGCCATCAGAGTAACTGACTGCTGAAGTTTAACAGTTCCAACCTTGTTGGGCAGATCTCCACCTTTCCAGCGGCAAGTACTTGCCATAACATCCAAGAATTGTTCACAAGATGAAGATGGCTCCAGAGGACTATTAGACAGAATCCTCCAGTAATCATCACTGATCTTCATTCGGTGCATGAGGAACTTAATTACATTGGTACCGATGATTAAATCATCCCTTTGCCCTGGCACGACTAGAACAGGCACCATACATCTCTCACCATACACTTTCAGCTCAATTTCATACATGCATTTTGGCTTGGTTGTTTTGCCTCCGCATCCTATTAGCACTATTTCCTGTGTCAATGGCGTGGGCTTTGGCAACACATCCTCACCAAGCATTTTACTCTCTACTGCTTCGCTGAAAGTACATGCCATAGATCCTGAGTCCAACATTCCCATCATCTGGAATTTGTCATTTACATACACAGGTGCATAGAACAACTCATCAAAAACTTCAAGGGCCTGCATATTCTGTGCGATCAGTTTAACTTCAGCTGGAGCTTGCTCACAGGCATCCTCATAAACTTGCTTAATATCTGCATTCTCGAGGGTTTGTTCCATTCTACCCACACGTCCCCTCTCCAGGTGTGGGTCGACTAATTTAAAGTTGATGAACCTTGAGGTGGCTGTGCAAACTGGTGGCCAGTGCTGGGTTGACTATCTGCACAATTCCTCTTTATGTGACCAGGTTGGAAACAGGCAAGGCAAAGTCGTTGTCGTCGACAGTGTGCTAAGGTTGAATGCTCATGAGACCGGCATACCTTACATGCCCTCATAGGTGGTTGGCTTGGTTGAGGACACCTCATTTCTGCTTGACTATTCTGGGAAAGAGCACGGTCAAGTAGACTGATAAGCGTCTTCATGCAATTATCATCGTTCTGTGGAGGAGACCGGATACTAGCATTAGCATTATCAGACGGCACAACAGGGAATCCACTAGCTGCGATCTCATTCTCTATATGTGACTGGGTATGAGCTGTAGCATTTCTAACAGCAGCATTACGTTTGGATTTGATCGCTAACTGTTCCTTTTGCTCAGTCTGATATCTGTCGAGATGCTCCTGTACTTCATTCGCCGTCCACTTATCTGGTCCTTTCAAGCGGAAAATGGCTGACAAATTTGGGTCCGGGCAGTATTTGACAAACATCATGGCTGCCTCCTGGCATGGATTATCCATCTGTCGTCCAAGTCTATTCAAAGCCTCCTCTGCGACATCCACAGCCCTATTTAAACGGACCCAATAATCAACTGGATTTTCTCCTGCAACAGGTACTGTGCCGTAGAAATCAGCTAAAGGCATGGAGGAAAATCTGACCTCGCTGAAATGCTGTTTCAAAATGTCAAATATTACTTTGGGGTTCTCAGATGGTCTCAGGGAAGTGTTACTGCGAAGGGTTATTCTAACAATGTCTTTGGCTTTACCCATCAACCTCGAAAGGATTTCCTGATGATGCTCTAGCATCGGTATGCCTCTTTTCCGCAGGTAAGTGTCTACTAAATCCTCCCATTCATGCACACTGAACTTATCGGTTCCATCTCCTCGGAAAACAGGGGGCTCTCTTACTTCAGACTGCATGACCAGTTTAACTCCTGTCAAATTAAGTGAGGGTGCCTCTGAGAATGACTGACCTGCACCTAAACTTCGTGTCTGTGCATTGCTGGTCTCTCTTTCCCCACGACTCTCCACACTTTGAGCAGAAATTATAGTCTGTCCTACTTCATGAGCAATGTGTGTTATGAGATTATACCATGTTGCATCGTTTAAATCTGGACTGCCTGATAACAGATTACTCCTTAACTGACTAGGCGTTTGTTCAGTTACTCGAGTGGAACAGTATTCAGGCGTTCGTTCTACATTACCCCTCCCTGCAAAAGGTGTAAATGAGCGGTCACTTAGGAGTCTCCCTCTCCCAAGACTTGAATCTGACATGTCCCCTTCAATGTTAAAAGTCTCTGCATTGAAACCATATGCCATCACTCCTCATTAACAGTTAGATCATCAAACACTAAGATTAAAATTTTGAATGGCAAAGCTCCTTAAGCACCAGTACAGCAAAATTATTAAGGAAACTAGAGGTAAAAAAAAAATAAAAATAGTAGTGCTAATTATGTAGTAAAGTGTCCAGTTCTTTGAAAATGCACTACTTTGTGTTACTGTTCATTTGAAACCTTGACTGAAGTGCAGCATCCACCGGCGACCAAACGGCATTGATCCTTGGACGAAGATCCGAGGCGAGCTGATCTTCATCCGGGTCACGGCACCACTGTAACCGGCTTCCTTTTGTCACTGTTACGATCTGCGTTGTGTTACGAAAGAAGAGACGGACCACTGGATCTGCTGCTGATGGAGAGTTTATTATGTGGAGCATGCAGTTGCTGGATGGTGAAGAAATAGAGAGAGTACAACAATTAGAGTTTCGTTCTGTGATTTTTCCACCTCTCCTCAGCGCGCTTAACGCGTTCACAGAAAGCATCACAATAACAAATGATATCAAAAATAGAATACATGTAACCATGCTACACATAACAATGCAAAATAAATTGTTACAAACATTTATCCAACCATATGGATCTCCTGCAGCTCATTTTTAATCAAACATGAATTAAACAGTAAACAAATTAGCACAACATAAATAGAAAATCGAATTAACAATAAACTATACCTGGATGGTGAAGAAATAGAGAGAGTACAACAATTAGAGTTTCGTTCTGTGATTTTTCCACCTAAACGGATTAAACACCAGTTAATCACTTAGTTAAAATCACTGTGTTCTGATGACACACATACATATACTCAAACACTGTACTTGGTTATAAAACTGTTCAATCTCACCCATCCATGAATAAAACGCTTTCAATTACATTCATAACACTCTTAACAATTATATTTTCACATCTGAGGTACTTAATACAACTTCATGTAACTTTTATAAACTTATACTGAAGGAGCACCGCTAACTGCTTACCTCTCCTCAGCGCGCTTAACGCGTTCTGAGGATGCAGCGCGGGTTGAACAGAAATGACGTCATGACGTAAAATGAATACAAAACAATTTTCCAAAGAGGACACAAATAATATACAAAACAAAATCATAATGTTTTGGTACACAATCTGGTATAAAATAAATGCATAAAAATTGAAAGGAAGGATCATTAGTGAAATACATTAAATCCTATTAACCTTATTAATATCCGTCACATTCAGAACGAGTAAATTTAGTTTAATGAGTAAGATTACAGGCAAACTGTGTTTAAAATGAGAGATTATAGGCAATTCATGAAAACAAAACATGATTACTACACTCTCACTATAGTAAAACCATGGTAAATAAAGATAAACACAAGGAAAATGGGTTTTGTTTGTTTTGTTCATTCGGATTTTAATTTATAGTAAGACTGTGTTCATATTGTAATCGATCAGCCAAAAACACAACATGGTTACTACGATTCACTACAGTAAAAACACGGTAAATTGTCATAAAGAATGACTACATTTACAGCTGAAACACGTTTTTTTTTTCCATTTAAATTGAACTTCAGAACGTGTAAATGGAGTTTAATAAGGAAGATTAGAGGCAAACTAACATTGTTTCATTCACAAGTCGCGAGTCAAAAGTTTATGAACACACAAAAACGGATGAACGACGGACGAAAACGTAACGAGTTACCAATTGAGAACACTGTAAACACATATGAAGAAAGAAGCAAACATGCATTACTTACTTTGAAAAGTTATTAGATGTTCCGTTCGTCTGATTTTTTACATGAATTAGAATGAAGCTAAGCGCGGTGGGTGGCTGCGTCCATTCTCATTCGGCAACGCGATTGGCTCTCAACAATGGAGCGCGTGCGATGCGATTGGCGCCTCGTCCATTCTCACAATGGACGGCGAGCGACGCGATTGGCTCTCGTCCATTCTCACAATGGACGGCGAGCAACGCGATTGGCTCTCGTCCATTCTCACAATGGACGGCGAGATCGGCGATTGGACGAGGAGACGGCCGCGCCGGATCACCGGTGTAAAAGCAAGGGTTACTGTGCGTTCACACCGCCGGCGGCGATAGCGTCAAAGTGGCCGGAAGTCATTCATTTTCAATGTGAGCCGGCAGCGAGAAGCGGCGAGAGTGGCGCGGCGCGTTTTGGGCGGTGTGGGCGTCGGGGAGAGTTGAAGTCAGGTCAACTTTATGGTAATGAGCTATGACGCGGCTCGGCGGCAACCAATCGGAATGTAGAAGTTCACCGCTGAGAGGTTTCCAAAGAACGCAGTCCTGTAAACTTGGTTCCGGCCACATTAGTTCCCAAGGAAAATGGAGAAGTTAATTATTGCTGTGGCGGGATTCCCCATAATCTAGGACGTGTCCCTATTTTTAAGTTTGCACTTAACCATTGAACACAAAACCCAAAAATCCATGCAAATGTAACTATAACAAACATGTAACTATATTAAAATTCAATTTCTTATTTTCATGTTTAAAATATTTAATGAGGTTAACCCTACTTGTGGTCAGTCTGCACAAGATCGACATGCTTGTTTGCTTTGCGGCCGCTTTAAATACAAGACCAACCGCCGTTCGATCGTCAGAGCGTCAAGGAATCTTTCTACAGCGTTGCATGCAGGGCGGCTAGAGCGAATTTTGACGCTCTCGCCGGCGGCGGTGTGAACGCACAGTTAGGGTTAGTGATAGGGATTAAAATCGCTCGCACTAACAGCGACATCTGTTTTGAAAGATGTTTCGCCACCCTTTTGGGAAGAAAGAGAGTCAACAGAGCCGCCCAACGTGGGGCTCGAACCCACGACCCTGAGATTAAGAGTCTCATGCTCTACCGACTGAGCTAGCCGGGCTGGTCGTGGGCTTCTTCACCGGGTCGGACCCAGTTTTCATCGGCCCCCAAATCACACAGGCGAAACGGAGGCTCTCGCGTTGTGCGAGACTGTCGAGCCCTCCCCGTGGGTAGGGCTTAGAGCAGGCTTAGAGTTTTCTTCTGTCGGTTTTGACCCAATCTGTTTTTGGGAAGCGCAGTTTGACCCAGCAGTGCGGGCCAACAACACGTTCTGTTTTGCCGCGTGAAGGCGGGTCAATGCTTTGGACAGCGTATGGTTGAGATGTGATTTTCCACCAATTTGGGGCACCTTTCTTAAGGAAATCAAGGATGATTTCATGGGAAAAGGCAAACTGCTGTAGCGTTTGGCTAACAAGCCAAAGCTACAAAGGATGTACCGGTGCCCCGTCGTCCGAGCAGAATCCACATTCGGCCGTAATCGGAGGTTACTACTAACGTTCGATTGTGTCTCATAGGGAGTTTGACGCAGGGCCTCAGTGGAAAACAGGCCTTCGGCGGCTGAAACAAAAGACGAAGAAGGCATCCACATGCACATGGTTCAGGAGTGTTAAACAAAGAAACCACGCAAGATGACGAGGTGGTCCAGCGGGTAAGGCGGTGGAAGGCTAATACATTGTGCTCGACATGCACTGGAAGCTTTAGCGCCACTGAGAGCCCACCGGACCAGACAGGCCCAACCTGTTTACGATGGGTAACGGTGAGCTGTAATTGCGCTGCAGTTTAATGATACCCGTCTTGAGGACATATTTACAAAACAACAAGCCTTCTGGCTCTGGCGCTCAATCATCAGCAGACACCTTTTCGACGAGAAACGAAACCAGGCTATTTTTTCTCAACAATACTCTAAGCCTCCAGAGAGGCTAGCAAAAATTGCCAAAGCTGACTGTATTTCAAATCATCCTGGCGGGGTATTGGGTAAAGTTTTCAACCAGCAATGATCGCGCCTCGGATAAACCTCGTAGGCTACAATATTGCCTCTGCGAAAGAATGCCGGCGACGGTCGTGACCTTTGCAGGCACCTACGTGGATGTGAACCGACAAGGTGGTAGCAAGCTTTAAACTGCCGCACAAACAGTCTCCTGGCACGGGTTGCTGCACCGTGTTTCTACGGAACAGATTAGAGGTGTGTAAAAGACGGCTCATTCACTATTCCCTCTGTGCTCAAAACAGCCTGCTGAAAGCACAGCAGCAGCAGCTGAAAAGGTCCGCAGCATGGCCTCTCTCAGTCAGCAAGGGGGCGGGGAGGCCGAGTGGTTAAGGCGATGGACTGCTAATCCCATCCTTGTCGTTCGGTTCCTTTAGCACTGGACCTTAATCTAGGTCCTGGGGACCCCATGCTGAACTTTTTGTGTGTCCTCCTTATCTAACACACTCAGTTCAGTTCTTTGAGTTCTCTACTAATGAGCTGATGATCTGAATCGGGAGTGCTAAATAAAAGACGGCACGTAATACGACGAGGTGGCCGAGTGGTTAAGGCGATGGACTGCTAATCCATTGTGCTCTGCACGCGTGGGTTCGAATCCCATCCTCGTTGTTCGGTACATTTAGCAGTGATCCTCGGTCCTGGGGACCCCACTCTGCAATTTTTGTGTGTCTTCCCTATCTGACACACTCACTTCAGTTCACTGAGCGCTCTACTAATGAGCTGGTGGTCTGAATCGGGAGTGTTAAACAAAAGGACAGCGCAAAACGAAAGGTGGTCGAGTGGTTAAGGCGATGCAAGGCTAGTCCGTTGTGCTCGGCACGCCTTGGTTTGTGTGGGTTCGAATCCCATCCTCTTCATTTGATGCTTTAGCACCACTGAGAGCCCACCGGAACAGACAGGCCCAACCTGTTTACGATGGGTAGCGGCGAGCTGTGATTGTGCTGTAGTTTATTGATACCTGCCGCAAAGTCTTGAGAACATATTGACAAAACAACAAGTCTTCTGGCTCCGGCACGCTATGATCGGTGGACACCTCTTTGACGAGGACCAACAACCAGCCACGCCAATAAAAGGAAACAAAACGAAGCAAGACTATCTTTCTCAACAAGCCTCCAGAGAGACTGGCAAAAATTGCCGATGCTGACTGTATTTCAAGTCATCCCGGTGGGGTATTGGGTATTGACTTTGTGGCAACATGGAACTTTTGCATCTACATTAATATTAGTCTGTTTCTTCTTATTCTGAGGTCACCGTAGCCACCAGATCCATTCTGCATTCCGATCTGATGGTCACTACAGTCCCCCGGTTCCAGTCCGTACCAAGAGCAGATGGTGGATCAGCACCTTCAGCCGAATGTCAGCGGATACTATGTCAACTAGATGAGCCCCAGAGACAGATCATCAGTTAAGAAGGCATCCACATGCCACAGCAAACTACTCGAGCTGGTGAAAATGTTCACCAAATGCCCGCCGCTGAGTTCTTTTAAAACAAGCCAGCTTATTGAAGGTGCACAAGATAAACGCCCTGAGAAAGCTGTGCCTCGCAACCCTAAGAATGGCATAGGCGTTAGTGGACACCTGACGCGCGTGCAAAACTCCGGCATTTCACACGTCCCTGGGTGGGCTCGAACCACCAACCTTTCGGTTAACAGCCGAACGCGCTAACCGATTGCGCCAAAGCTGGGGAACAATAGTCTGTTAAGGGGGGGAAGAAAAGGAAGGAGGGGGAAGAAGGGGGGAAAAGAGAAAAAAAAGGAAAAAATGAGGAGAAAAGAAATGAAAGGGAATTTTATCTCTTTGAACTTCAAAGCAATGTTTATGGAGTGTATATTTACAATAAATTATCTGAAAAAAAAAATGTTTTCTCTATTTTCCTGTACATTCATATGGGAGTAAGGATGATCACAAGCTTTCCAGTTCATATTAGTGTTGCCATACATTGAAGTGTTTACTGAATGTTTTATTTATCAGTAATTATCACATAAATGATGTCCAAATGAATGAAATTATTTGAATTAATGAATTTAAATAATATTTTATTAGATTTGTATTACTGATTATTGATATCTTATTCAAAGGTTTTGCACTTTAAATATATTTCTGCTGTAGTTATGTTCTAAAACTTATAGTACAAAAAATTGTAAATTTATTTATTAAATAATCCCCAAATTTATCAACATTTTTAAAAGGGCCTATAACCGTTAAATGATACTGTAACAAAAGACATACAAAAAGAGTTATTTAATCATGACCAAACTTTTATTTTTCAATCAGTCATAGCCAATTATTCATTATTCTTTTTTTTTTTCTTTTTTTACATTTTTATTCTTATAGGTATGTTGCATGTGCAGAAAACAGAATAATATCTCTTAATAATACTTTCTATTGTCCATGACTCTTGTGCATTTTTTGCAAGTGCAAAAGAACAGAAAACAGAGCTATACATATAAATAAAACCGTCCAATGTCCATGGCTCTTGTGCATTAACTGCAAGTGAAAAGAACAGAAAGCACAGAACAATACAAATGAATAAAACTTTAAAATATTAATGACTCCTGTGCATGTTTTGAAAGTGCTAAAGAACAGAAAACAAAACTATACTATTAAATAAAACTGTCTTAATGTCCATGGCACTAGTCAAGTCAAGTCAAGTCACCTTTATTTATATAGCGCCTTTTACAATACAGATTGTGTCAAAGCAACTGCACAGTATTTAAACAGCACAATAGTGTGTAAGTAACGCATTATTGTAACAATCAATTTTCAGTTAAAGGCAGTTCATCAATGAATTCAGTGATATCATCGTCAGTTCAGTTCAAATAGTATACGATATCGCTGGAAAGTGTCCCCAACTAAGCAAGCCAGAGGCGACAGCGGCAAGGAACCAAAACTCCACAGGTGACAGAAATGGAGAAAAAAACCTTGGGAGAAACCAGGCTCAGTCGGGGGACCAGTTCTCCTCTGGCCAGACCAAACAACAGTTTGTACCAATGTCTGATTGTAGAGAACTCATCAGGATCCTGTGGTGTAGCGCCGATGGCCGTCAAGGTTGGCGAGGTCTTTATTGATGATCCGCCTTGGAGCTCATCTGGTTGACATCCACGGCTATTGAAGTCATCTCCAGGTGGTGATCCATGATCTAAGCTGGGTACGGACTGGATCCGGGGGACTGCAGTGACCATCTGATCTGGATACAGGCTGGGTCTGGAGGCTACGGTGACCTCGGAATAAGAATGAAACAGACTAATATTAGCGTAGATGCCATTCTTTTTACGATGCAACGAGTGCATCAGGTGTTATGGGAGGTGTTTTCGGTTCCGGTTGACCTAATTAATGCAGCCTAACAATCCTTTAACGGATTTGAATTATAGGAATGTGTTAATGATTTTATGTGTAAGCCAGGTTAAAGAGATGTGTCTTTAATCTAGATTTAAACTGACAGAGTGTGTCTGCCTCCCGAACAGTGTTAGGTAGATTGTTCCAGAGTTTAGGCGCTAGATAAGAAAATGATCTGCCGCCGGCAGTTGATTTTGATATTCTAGGTATTATCAGATTGCCAGAATTTTGAGAACGCAGCGGACGTGAAGGACTATAATACGATAGGAGCTCGTTCAAGTACTGAGGAGCTAAACCATTGAGGGCTTTATAAGTAATTAGCAAGATTTTAAAATCTATACGATGTTTAATAGGGAGCCAATGCAGTGCTGACAGAACCGGGCTAATATGGTCATACTTTCTGGTTCTAGTAAGAACTCTAGCTGCTGCATTTTGGACCAGCTGGAGTTTGTTTATTAAGCGTGCAGAACAACCACCCAATAAAGCATTACAATAATCTATCCTTGAGGTCATGAATGCATGAATTAATGTTTCAGCATTTGACATTGATAGCATAGGTCGTAATTTCGATATATTTTTAAGATGGAAAAATGCGGTTTTGCAGATGCTAGAAATGTGGCTTTCAAAGGAGAGATTGCTATCGAATAGGACGCCTAGGTTCCTAACTGATGACGACGAATTTACAGAGCAGCCATCTAGTATTAGACTGTGTTTTAGGTCATTACTTGTGGAGGTTTTAGGTCCAATAATTAATACCTCTGTTTTTTCAGAATTTAACAGTAAGAAGTTATTCGCCATCCAGTTTTTAATATCAGCTATGCATTCTGTTAGTTTTTCGAATGGATATGTTTTGCCGGGCTGCGAAGAAATATAGAGCTGAGTATCATCAGCGTAACAATGAAAGCTAACACCATGTTTCCTGATGATATCTCCCAAGGGTAACATGTAAAGCGTAAAAAGTAATGGCCCTAGTACTGAGCCTTGAGGTACTCCATACTGCACTTGCGATCTAAATGATACCTCTTCATTTATTGCCACAAACTGATGACGGTCTGATAAGTACGATTTGAACCATGCCAGTGCACTACCACTAATGCCTACATAATTTTCAAGTCTATTTAAAAGAATGTTGTGGTCAATAGTATCAAATGCGGCACTAAGATCCAGTAGCACTAATAGAGAGATGCAACCACGATCGCTTGACAAGAGCAGGTCGTTTGTAACTCTAATTAGAGCAGTCTCAGTGCTATGATATGGCCTAAAACCTGACTGGAAATCCTCGCAGATACCATTTTTCTCTAAGAAGGAGCATAATTGTGAGGATACTACCTTTTCTAGTACCTTTGACAGAAAAGGGAGATTCGAAATTGGTCTGTAGTTAATTAATTCATAGGGGTCAAGTTGTGGTTTTTTAATGAGTGGCTTAATAACAGCTATTTTGAAGGTTTTGGGGACATATCCTAATGATAGTGACGAATTAATAATATTCAGAAGAGGATCTATGACTTCTGGAAGTACCTCCTTTAGTAGCTTAGATGGAATAGGGTCTAACATACATGTTGTGGGTTTAGATGATTTAACAAGTTTATACAATTCCTCCTCTCCTATAATAGAGAATGAATGGAATTGTTCCTCAGGAGATCTACAACGCACTATCTGATGCGATACTGTAGCGGGCGGCTGTATGGTTACAATTTTATCTCTAATAGTGTCTATCTTGGAGGTAAAGTACGTCATAAAGTCATTACTGCTGTGCTTTTGGGAAATGTCTAAACCTGTTGCTGCTATATTTTTAGTTAATTTAACCACAGTATTGAACAAATACCTAGGGTTATGTTTGTTTTCTTCTAAGAGAGATGAAAAGTAATCCGATCTGGCAGTTTTTAATGCTTTCCTATAAGATAAATTACATTCACGCCAAGCAATACGAAAAACCTCTAGTTTTGTTTTCCTCCAGCTGCGTTCCATTTTTCGTGCTTTTCTCTTTAGGGCGCGGGTATGATCGTTATACCACGGTGTTAGACTGTTTTTCTTAATCTTTTTTAGGCGCACTGGAGCAACTGTATCTAAAGTGCTAGAAAAGAGAGAGTCCATAGTTTCTATTACATCATCAAGTTTTTCTGAGCTATTGGATATGCTGAGGAATTCAGATAAGTCAGGAAGATTACTTACAAAGCTGTCTTTTGTAGTAGAAGTGATGGTTCTACCGTATTTGTAGCAAGGAATTGAATTAACAGTTTTAGCTATCTGGATTATACAAGAGACTAGATAATGATCTGAGATATCATCGCTTTGCTGCAGAATTTCAACGCCATTAACATCAATTCCATGTGACAGTATTAAATCTAGAGTATGATTTCGGCAATGAGTAGGACCTGACACGTGTTGTCTAACCCCAATCGAGTTCAAAATATCTATAAATGCTGTTCCTAATGCATCTTTTTCATTATCAACATGGATGTTAAAATCACCCACTATTAAGACTTTATCTGCGGCCAGCACTAATTCGGATAGAAAATCAGCAAATTCTTTAATAAAGTCTGTATGGTGCCCTGGTGGCCTGTATACAGTAGCTAACACAAACGTCACAGGGGATTTATCATTAGTACTTGTTTCTCTGGATAATGCTATATGAAGCACCATAACTTCAAACGAGTTATATTTGAAGCCCTTTCTCTGAGAGACATTGAGAATATTGCTATAAATAGTAGAAACACCTCCTCCTTTACCTTTTAGACGCGGTTCATGTTTATAACAGTAATCTTGGGGGGTGGACTCGTTTAAAATAATGTAATCGTCTGGTTTTAGCCAGGTTTCTGTCAAACAGAGCACATCTAGGTTATGATCAGTGATCATATCATTTACAAAAAGTGCTTTCGTAGAAAGGGACCTGATATTCAATAAGCCAAGCTTTATCAATTGTTTCTCTGTATTATATATATTTTTTATTTGTTGAACATCAATTAAATTGTTGGTCTTGATTTGATTCAGGCGTTTTTTGTATTTTCTAGCTCGGGGAACAGACACAGTCTCTATAGAGTGATATCTAGGTGAAAGGGTCTCTATGTGCTGAGAATTAACTGATTTCTGTGACGTGAGGCGGCTAGCAGACGGTCGGTTTAGCCAGTCTGTCTGCTTCCTGACCTGGGCCCCAGTTAGTCAAGTGCAAACTCTAAGACTATGTGCCATATTTCTAGATAGAAGAGATGCTCCACATCCAGAGGGATGAAGACCATCTCTTTTCAACAGGTCAGGTCTGCCCCAAAAGCTTGTCCAATTGTCTACTTGCAATGAGTGCACTAGTGCACTCATTGCAAGTGCAAAAGAACAGAAAGCAGAAAACAATACACATAAATAAAACTTTATCCCCTTTATTTTTTGGACTCTTATGGATGGCACAGAGCTTGAAATGGTCTCTATCAGGCAACAACAATCTGGCCACTGGGCAAGTGGGGCAGTGGTGGTGAATGTATGCCTCTTCACGCTCTTCACCCCTGGAGTGAACCTGTGTCCAGCCTGCTCTGGTGTCTGGCAGCAAACATCACTCTCTTCTTATCGTAATCCAGCAGGTTCTGCCAACTATATTGCTCACCTAAGCAGAGAGAGCATATAATACATGGCAAATGAGAAAACAAAACAAGTGGTAGTGTTAACATATGACAGGTCAAGAAGAGAAACTGACCTGATGGTTGGTGAGAGCCAGAGATGGCTGATTCCTGAGCTCCACAAGATACTCCGCAAGGCTGTCCACTTTGTCCAGCACACAAGCACAAAGCCTGTGAGAAAAAAAAAAAAAAAAAAATTAAATAAACAACATGAGTACAGTGAAGTGGGACAAAAAAACAAATAAATATAAATATTTTTCTAGAGGTTTTTTTTGTCAACTTCAGACAAAAAGCTACAGGTCAGCACGAATTATATTTTTTCCCTAGAAATTTAACAATATTACATAAAACATAATTACATACATACATAAAACGAGATATTTACATACCACAGGCTCGTCAGGAGATGCTGAGGCACCTGGCGTGGAGGAGGCATCAGGCTGAGTGGAGGACAGAGAGAAGCTTGGGTCATCAGTAAGACTCGACTCAGTAATGTCAAGTGTTTGGTCCTCCCTGAAGCCCTCGTCTTCTTCATCCTCACCTTCATCCACATCCTCCAGCATGTTCTCTGTCTCTTCTGAGTCAGGGTCCACTACCAGGGGCTGTCCAGTCTGATCAAGCAGCTCTCCTATGAAAAAATAATAATAAATAAAGCACACAAATACAGGATCAGTCAAAAGTTTGGACACATCACTATTTTGTGTCTTATGCTCATCAGTCCTGCATTTATTTAATAAAAAATATAAAAAACATGAATAATATTATAAAATGTTAATACAGTTTAAATTTACAGTTACATATTCTTTAAATTTAATTTATTTCTGTCATCAACGCTGAATATATTTAGCAATCATTTTAGAAATCATTAAAAAGTTATATAAAGAACAGCATTAGAAATATAATAGAAAATCTTCTGTAACGATATACAGTACTGTTCAAAAAACATTTTTTTAAAGAAATTAATTCTGTTGTTTTTAACTTTTTCATCATCAATGAATTCTGCAAAACGTATCACAGTTTTCATTTAAAAATAAATACAAATATGCAGTACAAATTATATTGCTGTTTTTTCTGTATTTTGGATCAAATAAATGCAGGCTGAATGAGCAAAAGACACTTCTTTCAAAACATTAAACACAGTCACGTGTAAAAATGTTTGACAAATAATGTACACATTCATATTCTACAATGAGATACAGGTAACTTTACCTTCTGATAGAGGTTGTACCACTTCTGCTGCCGTGGTGCTGGTCTGTTGCCTCCAGACGGACAAACCCCAGAGCTGGCAAAAGTCCTCAACCTGGCCATCCACTCGCCATCACCCATGGCCTTGTGGCTCTTTGGCTTAGTGCTCATCTAAATATATTAGGGAAATAATAGTTAGTAATGTGCATTTTGCAGGTATTGGACAACTGCACAAATGTTTTTAATTTTTTTATAATGATACAATCATATCTATTCAAGCTAACTAAATCATGGCACCCATTACAACAATAAAACATTATTTTATTGCTAATAAAGCAAAACAAGGTTACACATTTATTTAAACTTTTTAACATTTTAACTACAATTATACATATAAATATTTGAATATGAAATTACTACATGCAGTTACGATAGGGATAAGATTATTGTTTTGTTTGGTTTACAGTTAGTTGCATCCAATTATGCATAATTTACTGTTATTACTGTAGTACTAACTACATATAGCATGTATTAATGACAATGTAACATAAAGTACATTGTTAGTTAAAAGCTGTGGTTATACATGTGATAATCAATCTGAGAAAAAAAAGAACATAGTAAGTACACTTTACTTAAACCATGGTTAATTTTTGTAAGGGATGTCTATATAACATTGCATTTTCATTTAAATTATTATTTGCATCTGTGTTTATATAAATAGTAATCCATCTGCAAACACAAAACTTGATTACTACATTCACACATAGCAAAATCACATTAAATGTTAATTAGAAATGATAATGTCTACAACTACACATATTTTTTGAATCCAAATCAAACTTTAAATAGAATAGATATGTTTACTATGCAAAACTACAGGCAAATGGTGTTTTATATGTGAGATTATAGGCAAATCATGGAAACAAAACATGATTACTACACTTTCACTATAGTAAAAGCATGGTAAATTACTTGATTATTTATAGTAAGACTGTGCTTACACTTAAAGAACGAGTAAACTGAGTTTAATAAGTACGATTACAGGCACAATTATGTTTAATATGTGAGATTTTAGGCAAGTCATGAAAAGAAAACATGATTACTACACTTTCACTATAATAAAGCCATGGTAAATGACGACAAACACAAGCACAACGTTTTTTGTTGTTGCTGTTCATTCAGATTTTCATTTATAGTAAGACTGTGTTCATACAGTTGTAATCGATCAGCCAAAAACACAACATGGTTACTACGATTCACTATAGTAAAAACAAGGTAAATTGTCATAAGAAATGACTGCACTTACAGCTGAAACGCGTTTCCCCCACATTTAAATCGAACTTAAGAACGTGTTCTTTCATTTAAACAGTGTTTCATTATGGGCAATTCGCGAGTCAAAAGTTTGTGAACACAAAACACAAATGAATGACGGACGAAAACGTAACGAGTTACCAATTGAGAACATTGTAAACAGAGTGAAAGAAAGAAGAAAACATGCATTACTTACTTTGAAAAGTTATCCTATATTCCGTCCATCTGATTTTTGAACCTGACTTAGAATGAAACTAAGCACGGTGCGATGCGATTGGCTCTCATCCATTCTCACAATGGACGGCAAGCGACGCGATTGGCTCTCATCCATTCTCACAATGGACGGCGAGCGACGCAATTGGCTCTCGTCCATTCTCACAATGGACGGCGAGCTCGGCGATTGGACGAGCTGACGGCCGCGGAAACAGACGATCCTGCTCCAGAGACAGCCGCTGTTGCTTGCTGCCGCCGGATCACCGGTGTAAAAGCAAGGGTTAGGGTTAGTGATAGGGATTAAAATTGCTCGCACTAACAGCGACATCTGTTTTGAAAGATGTTTCCGGAGCTCGCAAAATCCACTCAGCCTGCGCGGCGAATGGGCACGCTGGAGCCCGCCACCCTTTTGGGAAGAAAGAGAGTCAACAGAGCCGCCCAACGTGGGGCTCGAACCCACGACCCACATGCTCTACCGACTGAGCTAGCCGGGCTGGTCGTGGGCTTCTTCACCGGGTCGGACCCAGTTTTCATCGGCCCCCAAATTACACAGGCGAAACGGAGGCTCTCGCGTTGTGCGAGACTGTCGAGCCCTCCCCGTGGGTAGGGCTTAGAGCAGGCTTAGAGTTTTCTTCTGTCGGTTTTGACCCAATCTGTTTTTGGGAAGCGCAGTTTGACCCAGCAGTGCGGGCCAACAACACGTTCTGTTTTGCCGCGTGAAGGCGGGTCAATGCTTTGGACAGCGTATGGTTGAGATGTGA
The DNA here is from genome assembly GCF_049309525.1 of Garra rufa. Classification (NCBI taxonomy): domain Eukaryota; kingdom Metazoa; phylum Chordata; class Actinopteri; order Cypriniformes; family Cyprinidae; genus Garra; species Garra rufa. The sequence goes on from NC_133361.1 coordinate 90,449,432, forward strand.
TTTTCCACCAATTTGGGGCACCTTTCTTAAGGAAATCAAGGATGATTTCATGGGAAAAGGCAAACTGCTGTAGCGTTTGGCTAACAAGCCAAAGCTACAAAGGATGTACCGGTGCCCCGTCGTCCGAGCAGAATCCACATTCGGCCGTAATCGGAGGTTACTACTAACGTTCGATTGTGTCTCATAGGGAGTTTGACGCAGGGCCTCAGTGGAAAACAGGCCCTCGGCGGCTGAAACAAAAGACGAAGAAGGCATCCACATGCACATGGTTCAGGAGTGTTAAACAAAGAAACCACGCAAGATGACGAGGTGGTCCAGCGGGTAAGGCGGTGGAAGGCTAATACATTGTGCTCGACATGCACTGGAAGCTTTAGCGCCACTGAGAGCCCACCGGACCAGACAGGCCCAACCTGTTTACGATGGGTAACGGTGAGCTGTAATTGCGCTGCAGTTTAATGATACCCGTCTTGAGGACATATTTACAAAACAACAAGCCTTCTGGCTCTGGCGCTCAATCATCAGCAGACACCTTTTCGACGAGAAACAAAACCAGGCTATTTTTTCTCAACAATACTCTAAGCCTCCAGAGAGGCTAGCAAAAATTGCCAAAGCTGACTGTATTTCAAGTCATCCTGGCGGGGTACTGGGTAAAGTTTTCAACCAGCAATGATCGCGCCTCGGATAAACCTCATAGGCTACAATATTGCCTCTGCGAAAGAATGCCGGCGACGGTCGTGACCTTTGCAGGCACCTACGTGGATGTGAACCGACAAGGTGGTAGCAAGCTTTAAACTGCCGCACAAACAGTCTCCTGGCACGGGTTGCTGCACCGTGTTTCTACGGAACAGATTAGAGGTGTGTAAAAGACGGCTCATTCACTATTCCCTCTGTGCTCAAAACAGCCTGCTGAAAGCACAGCAGCAGCAGCTGAAAAGGTCCGCAGCATGGCCTCTCTCAGTCAGCAAGGGGGCGGGGAGGCCGAGTGGTTAAGGCGATGGACTGCTAATCCCATCCTTGTCGTTCGGTTCCTTTAGCACTGGACCTTAATCTAGGTCCTGGGGACCCCATGCTGAACTTTTTGTGTGTCCTCCTTATCTAACACACTCAGTTCAGTTCTTTGAGTTCTCTACTAATGAGCTGATGATCTGAATCGGGAGTGCTAAATAAAAGACGGCACGTAATACGACGAGGTGGCCGAGTGGTTAAGGCGATGGACTGCTAATCCATTGTGCTCTGCACGCGTGGGTTCGAATCCCATCCTTGTCGTTCGGTACATTTAGCAGTGATCCTCGGTCCTGGGGACCCCACTCTGCAATTTTTGTGTGTCTTCCCTATCTGACACACTCAGTTCAGTTCACTGAGCGCTCTACTAATGAGCTGGTGGTCTGAATCGGGAGTGTTAAACAAAAGGACCGCGCAAAACGAAAGGTGGTCGAGTGGTTAAGGCGATGCAAGGCTAGTCCGTTGTGCTCGGCACGCCTTGGTTTGTGTGGGTTCGAATCCCATCCTCTTCATTTGATGCTTTAGCACCACTGAGAGCCCACCGGAACAGACAGGCCCAACCTGTTTACGATGGGTAGCGGCGAGCTGTGATTGTGCTGTAGTTTATTGATACCTGCCGCAAAGTCTTGAGAACATATTGACAAAACAACAAGTCTTCTGGCTCCGGCACGCTATGATCGGTGGACACCTCTTTGACGAGGACCAACAACCAGCCACGCCAATAAAAGGAAACAAAACGAAGCAAGACTATCTTTCTCAACAAGCCTCCAGAGAGACTGGCAAAAATTGCCGATGCTGACTGTATTTCAAGTCATCCCGGTGGGGTATTTGGTATTGACTTTGTGGCAACATGGAACTTTTGCATCTACATTAATATTAGTCTGTTTCTTCTTATTCTGAGGTCACCGTAGCCACCAGATCCATTCTGCATTCCGATCTGATGGTCACTACAGTCCCCCGGTTCCAGTCCGTACCAAGAGCAGATGGTGGATCAGCACCTTCAGCCGAATGTCAGCGGATACTATGTCAACTAGATGAGCCCCAGAGACAGATCATCAGTAAAGAAGGCATCCACATGCCACAGCAAACTACTCGAGCTGGTGAAAATGTTCACCAAATGCCCGCCGCTGAGTTCTTTTAAAACAAGCCAGCTTATTGAAGGTGCACAAGATAAACGCCCTGAGAAAGCTGTGCCTCGCAACCCTAAGAATGGCATAGACGTTAGTGGACACCTGACGCGCGTGCAAAACTCCGGCATTTCACACGTCCCTGGGTGGGCTCGAACCACCAACCTTTCGGTTAACAGCCGAACGCGCTAACCGATTGCGCCAAGCTGGGGAACAATAGTCTGTTAAGGGGGGGGAAGAAAAGGAAGGAGGAGGAAGAAGGGGGAAAAAGAGAAAAAGAAAGAAAAAAGAGAGAAAAAAGGAAAAAAATGAGGAGAAAAGAAATGAAAGGAAATTTTATCTCTTTGTCCTTCAAAGCAATGTTTTTGGAGTGTATATTTACAATAAATTATCTGAAAAAAAAATGTTTTCTCTATTTTTCTGTACATTTATACGGGAGTAAGGATGATCACAAGCTTTCCAGTTCATATTACAGTGTTGCCATACATTGAAGTGTTTACTGAATGATTTATTTATCAGTAATTATCACATAAATGATGTCCAAATGGATGAAATAATTTCTGAAATGACAAATTAATACTTTATTAGATTTATATTACTGATTATTGATATTTTATTCACAGTTCTGAGTTTTTGCACTTTTAGTTTAAATATATTGCTGCTGTAGTTATGTTCTAAAACTTATAGTACAAAAAATAGTCAATTTATTTATGAAATAATCCCCAAATTTATCAACATTTTTAAAAGGGCCTATAACCGTTTAATGATACTGTAACAAAGACATACAAAAAGAGTTATTTAATCATGACCAAAGTTTTATTTTTCAATCAGTCATAGCCAATTATTCATTATTCTTTTTTTTTTTACATTTTTATTCTTATAGTTATGTTGCATGTGCAGAACACCGAATAATACCTCTTAATAATACTTTCTATTGTCCATGACTCCGGTGCATTCTTTGCAAGTGCAAAAGAACAGAAAACAGAACTATACATATAAATAAAACCATCTAATGTCCATGGCTCTTGTGCATTAATTGCAAGTGAAAAGAACAGAAAGCACAGACCAATACACATAAATAAAATTTTAAAATGACAATGGCTCTTGTTTGCCTTTGTGAGTCCAAAAAAAACCCCCAGAAAGCACAGAACAATACAAATGAATAAAACTTTAAAATATTAATTACTACTGTGCATTCTTTGCAAGTGCAAAAGAACAGAAAACAAAACTATACTTTTAAATAAAACTTTCAAATGTCCATGCTACTTGTGCCTTCATTGCAAGTGCATAAAGAACAGAAAGCACAAAACAATACACATAAATTAAACTTTATCCCCTTTCTTTTTTGGACTCTTATGGATGGCACAGAGCTTGAAATGGTCTCTATCAGGCGACAACAATCTGGCCACTGGGCAAGTGGGGCAGTGGTGGTGAATGTCTGCCTCTTCACGCTCTCCACCCCTGGAGTGAACCTGTGTCCAGCCTGCTCTGGTGTCTGGCAGCAAACATCACTCTCTTCTTATCGTAATCCAGCAGGTTCTGCCAACTATATTGCTCACCTAAGCAGAGAGAGCATATAATACATGGCAAATGAGAAAACAAAACAAGTGGTAGTGTTAACATATGACAGGTCAAGAAGAAAAAGTAGAGAAACTGACCTGCTGGTTGGTGAGAGCCAAAGATGGCTGATTACTGAGCTCCACAAGACACTCCACAAGGCTGTCCACTTTGTCCAGCACACCAGCACTATCCAAAGCCTGGGAGAAAAAATATAAAGAAAAAAAAAACAGAAATGAACAACATTATGAGTACAGTGAAGTGGAACAAAATAAACAAACATATAAATATATATTTTCCTAGAAATGTAACAATATTACATGAAACACAATAACATACATGCATACAACAAGATATTTACATACCACAGACTCGTCAGGAGATGCTGAGGCACCTGGCGTGAAGGAGGCACAGTGGAGGACAGAGAGAAGCTTGGGTCATCGGTAAGACTTGACACAGTAATGTCAAGTGTTTGGTCCTCCCTGAAGCCCTCGTCTTCTTCATCCTCGCCTTCATCCACATCCTCCAGCAGGTTCTCTGTCTCTTCTGAGTCAGGGTCCACTACCAGGGGCTGTCCAGTCTGACTCAGGAGGTAGTCAACACCAAGCAGTTCTCCTATAAAAAACCAAAACAAAATTTAATAAAAGGAAACACAAATACAGGATCAGTCAAAAGTTTGGACACATCACTATTTTTAATGTTTTTTGAAAGAAGTGCCTTATGCTCATCGATCCTGCATTTATTTGATAAAAATAAAGAAAACATCAGTAATATTGTAAAATGTCATCACAGTTTAAATTTATAGTTCCATACACTTTAAATTTAAATTATTTCTGCCATCAACGCTGAATATTTAGCTATCATTTTAGAAATCATTCTAATTAGCTAATTTATGACCAATGTTGGACACAGTTGTGCTGCTTAATGTATTTTTTATGTAATCTGTGATACTTTTTTCAGGATTCATTGAAGAATAAAAAGTTCAATAAAGAACAGCATTAGAAATCAAATAGAAAATCTTCTTTAACGATATACAGTACTGTTCAAAAGTTTTTTTTTTAGAGAAATTAATGCTGTTCTTTTAACTTTTTATTCATCAATGAATTCTGCAAAACATATCAGTTTTCATTTAAAAAACAAAAAAATTAATACAAATATGCAGTACAAGTTATTTTGCTGTTTTTTCCAGTATTTTTGATCAAATAAATGCAGACTTAAAAAGTCACTTCTTTCAAAAACATTAAACACAGTCATGTGTAAAAATGTTTGACAAATAATGTACACATTCATATTCTACAATGAGATACAGGTAACTTTACCTTCTGGTAGAGGTTGTACCACTTCCGCTGCCGTGGTGCTGGTCTGTTGCCTCCAGACGGACAAACCCCAGAGCTGGCAAAAGTCCTCAACCTGGCCATCCACTCGCCATCACCCATGACCTTGTGGCTCTTTGGCTTAGTGCTCATCTAAATATAATAGGGAAATAATAGTTAGTAATGTGCATTTTTGCAAGTATTGGACAACTACACAAATGTTTTTAATTTATTTATCATGATACAATCATATCTATTCAAGCTAACTAAATCATGACACCCATTACAACAATTAAACATTATTTTATTACTAATAAAGCAAAATAAGGTTACACTTTATTCAAAGGTGTTAAACTACAATTATGCATATAAGTATTTGAATATTAAATTACTACATGCAGTTACTATAGGGGTAAGACTAGTGTTTTGTTTGGTTTATAGTTAGTTGCATCCAATTATTTATAATTTACTTTTATTGCTATAGTAACTACATATAGCGTGTATTAATGACAATGTAAAATAAAGTGTTACCCTCCCTTTATGTCTATATAACATTGCGTTTTCATTGTAATTATTATTTGTAGCACTTGCATCTGTGTTTATACAAATGGTAATCCATCTGCAAACACAAAACTTGATTACTACAGTCACACATAGCAAAATCACATTACATTTTAATTAGAAATGACTATTTCTACAACGAAACATTTTAAAAACCAAATCAAACTGAAAAAAAGAATACATGTGTTTATTATGCAAAATTACAGGCAAATGGTGTTTTATATGTGAGATTTTAGGCAAGTCATGAAAACCAAACATGATCATTTCAATTTCACGTTAGTAAAACCATGGTGATTTTTACATTCATGATTTTATTCATAGTAAGACTGTTTATATTGAGTTTAATAAGTAATATTACAGGCAAACTGTGTTTAATATGTGATATTATAGGCAAGGCATGAAAAGAAAACATGATTACTAAACTTTCACTATAGTAAAACCATGGTAAATGACAATGAACACAAGCACAACGTTTTTTTGTTCTTTCAGATTTTAATTTATAGTAAGACTGTGTTCATACAGTTGTAATCGATCAGCCAAAAACACAACTAGGCTTTCACTATGGTAATAACATGGTGAATTGTCATAAGGAATGACCATTTACAGCTGAAAAATAAATCCAACTTCAGAACGAGTAAATTTAGTTTAATGAGTAAGATTACAGGCAAACTGTGTTTAAAATGAGAGATTATAGGCAATTCATGAAAACAAAACATGATTACTACACTCTCACTATAGTAAAACCATGGTAAATAAAGATAAACACAAGGAAAATGGGTTTTGTTTGTTTTGATCATTCGGATTTTAATTTATAGTAAGACTGTGTTCATATTGTAATCGATCAGCCAAAAACACAACATGGTTACTACGATTCACTACAGTAAAAACACGGTAAATTGTCATAAAGAATGACTACATTTACAGCTGAAACACGTTTTTTTTTCCATTTAAATTGAACTTCAGAACGTGTAAATGGAGTTTAATAAGTAAGATTAGAGGCAAACTAACATTGTTTCATTCACAAGTCGCGAGTCAAAAGTTTATGAACACACAAAAACGGATGAACGACGGACGAAAACGTAACGAGTTACCAATTGAGAACACTGTAAACACATATGAAGAAAGAAGCAAACATGCATTACTTACTTTGAAAAGTTATTAGATGTTCCGTTCGTCTGATTTTTTTACATGAATTAAGGTGCGTTCATGCTGCGTTCACACCAAACGCGAATATGCGTCTGGCGCGAGTGATTTCAATGTTAAGTCAATGGTAAGACGCGTCTACGCGCGTCTGGAGTTCTTGCGGCGCGAATTGGCGTTTAGCGCGGCGCGGTAGACGCGAATTCGCCTCATTCGCGCGTCTAGTTCGCGCGAATGGCGCGAATTGAGCGTCTGGCGCGTTACGCGCGAATTGTGCTTTTTGTGCATCACGCGTTTGACGCGAATTCGCGTCTGCCGCCCGAGTTGAAAAATCTGAACTTCTGCGTCAATTCGCGCCGCGTTAACCAATCAGGAGCCTGCTTGATGCTGTGGCGGCAGGCCCGCCCGGAGTCACTCATTCAAATATGAAACATGAATACTAAATGCCTAGTGCGGTTCTAATGCACAACAAAGCAAGTGTTTTATCACATATATGACACATATTCATTTTGTATTGAATGCTATTTATTCCATATCTAAATCTTAATTATATGAAACATTATTATAGTGTAGTGTGTCTATACTATAATAACAGAACAATAATAACTATAATAGTGTGTATACTTTAGTGTGTCTGGACTGGACAGTGTTGTGTGAGGAAAATAAAGAAATCACAGGACAGGTTAAATACTTTTGGAGGCTGGCTCCATTTATCATCAAAACAAAAATAAATAACAGATTTTACAGTAATAACCTGAACAAAAAAATGGCACAGACCTATAGAATTATTATCCATCAAAAGAGGAATGACATAAACGAGTAGTTCACTTTTAAAATGAAAATTCTGTCATCATATACTGCTCCAACGCACAGAGGGAAGTTCCACCGCTCCTGAAATCCCCTCGCTCCGATGCGGGAAAGCAGGTCATCGAACTGGGCGCGGGACAGGCGGAAGTACCGCTGAAAGCGGCCGTCATCCAGGCGCAGCTCCTGGAGCAAGTGATGAAACTCGCCGAGCTGGGTTCGCCTCCGAAGGGTCTGGTGGACCCAAATACGGCGACGATGATCCCTACGCCGCTGTTCTGCTCTCCAGAGCAAATACAGAGCGGTGACTCTCTCGATAAATGACCGATCAACAACATAATCTTGTAAAAAGATGGGCGCCAATGGGGTTTGAAACTTTCGCCTCTGACGCGCGTGGCGCGCGTAAATTTCGCTTCAAACTTTTGTTTTTACGCGCGTCGATTTCGCTCTTGACGCGCGAATGAACACAAAGTGGTCACGCGAATAACTAGACGCGGCAGGCGCGAATTTAGACGCATATTCGCGTTTGGTGTGAACGCAGCATCACACCGGACGCGAATGAAGCGGCAAGCGCGAGTGATTTACATGTTAAGTCAATGCAAAGACGCGAATAGCCATCCTGCGGCGCGAAACGCGCGAATGAGGCGGCGCGAAACGCGCGAATAGCGCGGCGCGCATTGAGCGTTCAAGCGATTGCCGCGCCATTCGCGCGAATCGCGCGAAACGCGCGAGTTCAAAAATCTGAACTTCGGCGGAATTCCGCGCCGCGGTAACCAATCAGGAGCTTGCTCTAGTAGTGACGGAGGCATAAATCCGAATCAACAATGGCGGACAAAATCACCGTTGCTGTCTGTGGTTCCTCGGAGCTGTACGATACATCTTTGGACTTTTGTAGAAACAGGAATAAAAGGGATCTTGCTAGGAATAAAGTGAGTGAAGAGGTCGGACAATCTGGTTAGTTTTAAAAAACGCTCTTTACTCAATTTAACCTACATATACATACATATTGAGACTACAAGCAAGCTAAAGCTGGCAAATTGAGCTCATTCACCTATTTTACAACTACTTTCCCGCTGACGAGTGGCAGAAGCCCCTCCCTTGACGCGAATTCGCGTCTGTTGTGAAGAAAATGTCACGCGCGAATGACGCGAATTTTACCGCGCGAATGGCGCGAGTAAACTCAAATGTTCAAGCGTTCAACTACGCGTGAATAGCACGTTTTTTCCGCGCAAGTCGCGTCCGGTGTGAACGCACCATTAGAATGAAGCTAAGCGCGGTGGGTGGCTGCGTCCATTCTCATTCGGCAACGCGATTGGCTCTCAACAATGGAGCGCGTGCGATGCGATTGGCGCCTCGTCCATTCTCACAATGGACGGCGAGCGACGCGATTGGCTCTCGTCCATTCTCACAATGGACGGCGAGCGACGCGATTGGCTCTCGTCCATTCTCACAATGGACGGCGAGATCGGCGATTGGACGAGGAGACGGCCGCGGAAACAGACGATCCTGCTCCAGGTAGCGCCACAGAGACAGCCGCTGTTGCTTGCTGCCGCCGGATCACCGGTGTAAAAGCAAGGGTTAGGGTTAGTGATACGGATTAAAATTGCTCGCACTAACAGCGACATCTGTTTTGAAAGATGTTTCCAGAGCTCGCAAAATCCACTCAGCCTTAAGGCGATGGACTGCTAATCCATTGTGCTCTGCACGCGTGGGTTCGAATCCCATCCTCGTCGTTCGGTACATTTAGCAGTGATCCTCGGTCCTGGGGACCCCACTCTGCAATTTTTGTGTGTCTTCCCTATCTGACACACTCAGTTCAGTTCACTGAGCGCTCTACTAATGAGCTGGTGGTCTGAATCGGGAGTGTTAAACAAAAGGACCGCGCAAAACGAAAGGTGGTCGAGTGGTTAAGGCGATGCAAGGCTAGTCCGTTGTGCTCGGCACGCCTTGGTTTGTGTGGGTTCGAATCCCATCCTCTTCATTTGATGCTTTAGCACCACTGAGAGCCCACCGGAACAGACAGGCCCAACCTGTTTACGATGGGTAGCGGCGAGCTGTGATTGTGCTGTAGTTTATTGATACCTGCCGCAAAGTCTTGAGAACATATTGACAAAACAACAAGTCTTCTGGCTCCGGCACGCTATGATCGGTGGACACCTCTTTGACGAGGACCAACAACCAGCCACGCCAATAAAAGGAAACAAAACGAAGCAAGACTATCTTTCTCAACAAGCCTCCAGAGAGACTGGCAAAAATTGCCGATGCTGACTGTATTTCAAGTCATCCCGGTGGGGTATTGGGTATTGACTTTGTGGCAACATGGAACTTTTGCATCTACATTAATATTAGTCTGTTTCTTCTTATTCTGAGGTCACCGTAGCCACCAGATCCATTCTGTATTCCGATCTGATGGTCACTACAGTCCCCCGGTTCCAGTCCGTACCAAGAGCAGATGGTGGATCAGCACCTTCAGCCGAATGTCAGCGGATACTATGTCAACTAGATGAGCCCCAGAGACAGATCATCAGTAAAGAAGGCATCCACATGCCACAGCAAACTACTCGAGCTGGTGAAAATGTTCACCAAATGCCCGCCGCTGAGTTCTTTTAAAACAAGCCAGCTTATTGAAGGTGCACAAGATAAACGCCCTGAGAAAGCTGTGCCTCGCAACCCTAAGAATGGCATAGGCGTTAGTGGACACCTGACGCGCGTGCAAAACTCCGGCATTTCACACGTCCCTGGGTGGGCTCGAACCACCAACCTTTCGGTTAACAGCCGAACGCGCTAACCGATTGCGCCACAGAGACAGCTGCTGTTGCTTGCTGCCGCCGGATCACCGGTGTAAAAGCAAGGGTTAGGGTTAAAGATAGGGATTAAAATTGCTCGCACTAACAGCGACATCTGTTTTGAAAGATGTTTCCGGAGCTCGCAAAATCCACTCAGCCTGCGCGGCGAATGGGCACGCTGGAGCCCGCCACCCTTTTGGGAAGAAAGAGAGTCAACAGAGCCGCCCAACGTGGGGCTCGAACCCACGACCCTGAGATTAAGAGTCTCATGCTCTACCGACTGAGCTAGCCGGGCTGGTCGTGGGCTTCTTCACCGGGTCGGACCCACTTTTCATCGGCCCCCAAATTACACAGGCGAAACGGAGGCTCTCGCGTTGTGCGAGACTGTCGAGCCCTCCCCGTGGGTAGGGCTTAGAGCAGGCTTAGAGTTTTCTTCTGTCGGTTTTGACCCAATCTGTTTTTGGGAAGCGCAGTTTGACCCAGCAGTGCGGGCCAACAACACGTTCTGTTTTGCCGCGTGAAGGCGGGTCAATGCTTTGGACAGCGTATGGTTGAGATGTGATTTTCCACCAATTTGGGGCACCTTTCTTAAGGAAATCAAGGATGATTTCATGGGAAATGGCAAACTGCTGTAGCGTTTGGCTAACAAGCCAAAGCTACAAAGGATGTACCGGTGCCCCGTCGTCCGAGCAGAATCCACATTCGGCCGTAATCGGAGGTTACTACTAACGTTCGATTGTGTCTCATAGGGAGTTTGACGCAGGGCCTCAGTGGAAAACAGGCCCTCGGCGGCTGAAACAAAAGACGAAGAAGGCATCCACATGCACATGGTTCAGGAGTGTTAAACAAAGAAACCACGCAAGATGACGAGGTGGTCCAGCGGGTAAGGCGGTGGAAGGCTAATACATTGTGCTCGACATGCACTGGAAGCTTTAGCGCCACTGAGAGCCCACCGGACCAGACAGGCCCAACCTGCTTACGATGGGTAACGGTGAGCTGTAATTGCGCTGCAGTTTAATGATACCCGTCTTGAGGACATATTTACAAAACAACAAGCCTTCTGGCTGTGGCGCTCAATCATCAGCAGACACCTTTTCGACGAGAAACAAAGCCAGGCTATTTTTTCTCAACAATACTCTAAGCCTCCAGAGAGGCTAGCTAAAATTGCCAAAGCTGACTGTATTTCAAGTCATCCTGGCGGGGTACTGGGTAAAGTTTTCAACCAGCAATGATCGCGCCTCGGATAAACCTCATAGGCTACAATATTGCCTCTGCGAAAGAATGCCGGCGACGGTCGTGACCTTTGCAGGGACCTACGTGGATGTGAACCGACAAGGTGGTAGCAAGCTTTAAACTGCCGCACAAACAGTCTCATGGCACGGGTTGCTGCACCGTGTTTCTACGGAACAGATTAGAGGTGTGTAAAAGACGGCTCATTCACTATTCCCTCTGTGCTCAAAACAGCCTGCTGAAAGCACAGCAGCAGCAGCTGAAAAGGTCCGCAGCATGGCCTCTCTCAGTCAGCAAGGGGGCGGGGAGGCCGAGTGGTTAAGGCAATGGACTGCTAATCCCATCCTTGTCGTTCGGTTCCTTTAGCACTGGACCTTAATCTAGGTCCTGGGGACCCCATGCTGAACTTTTTGTGTGTCCTCCTTATCTAACACACTCAGTTCAGTTCTTTGAGTTCTCTACTAATGAGCTGATGATCTGAATCGGGAGTGCTAAATAAAAGATGCCACGTAATACGACGAGGTGGCCGAGTGGTTAAGGCGATGGACTGCTAATCCATTGTGCTCTGCACGCGTGGGTTCGAATCCCATCCTCGTCGTTCGGTACATTTAGCAGTGATCCTCGGTCCTGGGGACCCCACTCTGCAATTTTTGTGTGTCTTCCCTATCTGACACACTCAGTTCAGTTCACTGAGCGCTCTACTAATGAGCTGGTGGTCTGAATCGGGAGTGTTAAACAAAAGGACCGCGCAAAACGAAAGGTGGTCGAGTGGTTAAGGCGATGCAAGGCTAGTCCGTTGTGCTCGGCACGCCTTGGTTTGTGTGGGTTTGAATCCCATCCTCTTCATTTGATGCTTTAGCACCACTGAGAGCCCACCGGAACAGACAGGCCCAACCTGTTTACGATGGGTAGCGGCGAGCTGTGATTGTGCTGTAGTTTATTGATACCTGCCGCAAAGTCTTGAGAACATATTGACAAAACAACAAGTCTTCTGGCTCCGGCACGCTATGATCGGTGTACACCTCTTTGACGAGGACCAACAACCAGCCACACCAATAAAAGGAAACAAAACGAAGCAAGACTATCTTTCTCAACAAGCCTCCAGAGAGACTGGCAAAAATTGCCGATGCTGACTGTATTTCAAGTCATCCCGGTGGGGTATTGGGTATTGACTTTGTGGCAACATGGAACTTTTGCATCTACATTAATATTAGTCTGTTTCTTCTTATTCTGAGGTCACCGTAGCCACCAGATCCATTCTGTATTCCGATCTGATGGTCACTACAGTCCCCCGGTTCCAGTCCGTACCAAGAGCAGATGGTGGATCAGCACCTTCAGCCGAATGTCAGCGGATACTATGTCAACTAGATGAGCCCCAGAGACAGATCATCAGTAAAGAAGGCATCCACATGCCACAGCAAACTACTCGAGCTGGTGAAAATGTTCACCAAATGCCCGCCGCTGAGTTCTTTTAAAACAAGCCAGCTTATTGAAGGTGCACAAGATAAACGCCCTGAGAAAGCTGTGCCTCGCAACCCTAAGAATGGCATAGGCGTTAGTGGACACCTGACGCGCGTGCAAAACTCCGGCATTTTAACACGTCCCTGGGTGGGCTCGAACCACCAACCTTTCGGTTAACAGCCGAACGCGCTAACCGATTGCGCCAAAGCTGGGGAACAATAGTCTGTTAAGGGGGGGGAAGAAAAGGAAGGAGGGGGGAGAAGGGGGAAAAGAGAAAAAGAAAGAAAAGAGAGAGAGAAAAGAAAAAAATTAGGAGAAAAGAAGTGAAAGGGAATTTTATCTCTTTGTCCTTTAAAGCAATGTTTTTGGAGTGTATATTTACAATAAATTATCTGAAAAAAAATGTTTTCTCTACTTTCCTGTACATTTATATGGGAGTAAGGATGATCACAAGCTTCCCAGTTCATATTACAGTGTTGCCATACATTTAAGTGTTTACTGAATGCTTTATTTATCAGTAATTATCACATAAATGATGTCCAAATGAATGAAATCATTTTTGAAATGACAAATTAATATTTTATAAGATTTATATTACTGATTATTGATATTTTATTCAAAGTTTTTGCACTTTAAATATATTTAGGCTGTAGTTATGTTCTAAAACTTACATATATTACATATCAGTTTTTGCAGGAGCACTCTGAGCGCCTGAAGTTGAAAAAAAAAATCAACTCTGAGCGGAAAAATGCCCAACCTCAGCTCTACCAGCTGAGCTATCGAAGGCACGGATCTGTGAGGTCCCAACCTCGGCCTATTATGTTTCTGCAGCTCGACTGCTGGCCAAAAAATGGCTTTCGACGCAGAAAGACGTGCAAACCGTTTTGAAGAGGCAAGCAAAGAGGAGCCCGCCTTCCAATACCGGGAGTCGAACCCGGGCACGCCTGGGTGAAAACCAGGGATCCTGACTGGTAGCAAAAAGGAGCCCGCCTTCCCATACCGGGAGTCGAACCCGGGCTGCCTGGGTGAAAACCAGGAATCCTGACCACTAGACCATATGGAAACTGGTCAGTGAAAGCCTTGTCTGTGTAAAAAAAAAAAAGATTTTAAACTGCATTACGCAAAAATTTGGATTAGGCGGCGATCACACCGAACGCGTTTTTGCCGTTGGAGGCACCTGTTTTGAATGGTTTTCTGTTGGCAGTGAGCGCTCTGCGCGCTGTTTATGCGCCCCCGGCGCCTCACGTTTTTGCAGGAGCGCTCTGAGCGCCTGAAGTTGAAAAAAAAAAAATCAACTCTGAGCGCAAAAATGCCCAACGTCATTTGCGTTCTTTTCCATTGTCCAATCGATTGAATGGAGAGGCGGGTCTTCTGTTGTGGTGACGAAAGTTTACCGTTGCTTAAAGTAATTGATGTCTTTGTTGATTACTTAACAACACTCTGAAACACCCCCCAACTTTCACTGTAAAACACCTGTGACAAAATCTCACTGACAGAAAACCTTTGCGTAGAGGCCATTTTCAACTGAGAGAGCAATTCAATTGACAGTGGTTCTCGCAATACTACAGGTATGGTTGTGTTAGTTTTTTTTAATTTTTTTATTATACTTAACATATAAAATTATAGTGTATATTATAAAATCATAGCAAGCAAGGAGTCGAACCTAGAATCTTCTGTTCCGTAGTCAGACGCGTTATCCATTTTTTTTTTATTAAGAAATTTCAAACATTAAAAATACAATAAAAGTAAAAGTTTTTCATAAACAAAACATTTTCACTGCACATTCCTTATACATACATTCATAATTCCAGAATCTTCTGTCAGTTTCCACATCAAATCTTTTAAGGCACAACAAACGTGGAAAAAAAAAAAAAAAAAACTGTTATTGTAAACCCAAATAATTTAATCAGAAAATAAATACAATCATTTTCACATTTAATCGTTTTCACGTTCTGGCAGCGTCCACAAAAGATCCTTTAAAACTTGATAAACTTGAGGTATAAAATTCATTCAATCTGTTTTCACATTTAAAATACCCATGCAGTGTTTTAATGTACAGTTCTGTTTTTCTTTTAAACAAAGTCCAAACATCTAAAACCACTTTTTCTTTTTTAGCCACATTTCTTCTTTCCCATATTGCACTTTTCATTAAACTTATCCATAAGTTTATTAACTTTTTGTTTTTTCCCTTCTTTTCCCATCCAAACATCATCACTCTGTCCCATTCCATTACATTTTCGTCCCACCCCTCTGTCAAACCTTTAACCACTTCTTTACATTTCTTTAAAAATCCCTCCAATTCTTTACAGTATAAACACATGTGTAAAATCCATTCCACTTCTTTTTGGCACACTTTACAAACAGCAGTTTGTTCTCTTTCAATCTTATATAAAACAGAGTCAGTGAAAATCACTTTATGTCTAAACATTCCAACTTTATCTCCACACATTTCCCTCTCATGTTTCTCCATATACATTCTTTCTTTAAATCTTTGAATTTTCTTTCCCAGTACTTATTTACAATCGGTTCTTTAAACAAATCATCTCTAAAAACAGCATATAAGATCCTGACAGTACAATCTTTAAACACATGCAGATTTTCCCCCACTCTTACAGAAATGTTTTTGTCTTTTGAGTCTTCTTCTGCATTGTTAACTCTTTCAATCCATTCTTTAGGTATTGCATTCTTTATATCTTCATACTTATTTTCTAATTCCTGTACATTGTATTCTTCCTTTGCTTCCTCCATCGTGTCCACAATATATTGTGTACTTAAAAAGCCTTCTTTAAATTCATATAAGACATCTCTTATTTTTGTGATACCTACTCCCATCCATTTCCTAAAAAACAGTTCTTTCCCTTGTTTTAAAACGTTTTGATTTAAAAACAAAGGTTGGTTTAAAATTGCTTCTCTTCCGCGTGGTTCATACTCAATTTTTGATAAAAACTTTCCCCATGCGCTAAACATTTCTCGGTAAAAATTTGGTAGTCCTTCAGTCATCCACATTTTAGTTTTCATCCACAATACGTCGTCTCCCATTTTAAAATCCCCACATTTGTTCAAAAAGTATTTCATTGTTTTCTTCCATTCTGTTTTATTCTCTTCGTTTAAGTATTTTTTTACAACTTTCACTCTTAAAGCATTTTTCCGCTGCTCCACGTCCATTAAATTCAAACCTCCCTTTTCCACCTCTCCTAGAATCGTATTATATGCAATTCTTGGCGGTTTTCCTAGCCTCTTTTCAATCCACACCGGTATATCAGTAACATATAAAACATACCATACTTTAGATATCATTAAGACATTCCATATTAAAACCTTTCCCTTCAAGTTTAGTGCTCTCATTTTCCAAAAGTTTAACCTCCGCTCTATCTCCATTATCAGCTGATCCCACATTTCGTCTCTTGTTTTCTTTTCATTTTTCCCCATTAAAATTCCTAAAATCTTCATTTCCTCCACTTCTTTAAAATCAAAACAATCTGTTACAACCATAGCTTTGCCAAATCTCATATACACTGTCTTATCCTCGTTTACTTTACTTCCTGATCCTCTACAGTATTCATTCAAAGCTTTCATGACCTCTTTAACACTTTCCTTCGTTTTAACTATAATTGTCGTGTCATCAGCATATTGAAAGATTTTCCCCTCTACCTCTTTATTTTCGATTTCTATTCCTATTATTCCTTTCTTCTGTTTTATTAATAGTCCCAGCGGTTCTGCCACAAGTGAATACAATAGAGCCAAAAGCGGACACCCTTGTCTAATCGATCTTGTAATTTTAAAACCATCTGTTAAAAAACCATTACATTTAATCTTTGTTAACGCACCTTTATATAAAATCTCAATCCATTTAGAAAAAATCTCTCCAAAACCAAATTCCCTTAAAACATCAAATAAATACTCATGCTCAACCCTATCAAAAGCCTTTTCAAAATCCACACTAATTATATACCCCTCTTCTTTCTTTTCTTTCATGTACCATATCATATCCCTTATACTCATTGTTATATCCGCAATGTCTCTTCCTTTGACTCCATATGCTTGGTTTGTCGTAATTATACTCGGTATTACTCCCTTTAATCTGTTTGCTAAAACCTTTGCTAAAATTTTAAGATCCATGTTTAGCATCGTAATAGGTCTAAAATTTTTTAAATCTACTTTTTCCCCTTTTCTTTTATATATCAATTTCATTAACCCCATCCCTGTTCTTTCATTAATTTCTTCTTTTTCAAAAATCTCTTTAAAAACCCCATTTAAAATCATTGTTAAAACTCCCTTAAAACATACATAAAACTCAGCTCCCAATCCATCTATTCCTGGGCTTTTCCTTTTATTCAGTTCTCCTATTGCTCTTTCGATCTCCTCTTCTCTAATTTCTTGACCACACTCTTCTTTATCTTTCTCGTTTACTTTAGTTTTTATCAGCTTTAACAGTTTCTCTTCTTCCTCTTTTTCTACTCCTCTTGCACTAAACAAATCCTCATAGAAATACCTTATTTCCTCTAAGATCTTATCATTTGCTTCTACAATTTCTCCATTTTTTCCCCTTATTTCTTTTATTGTTTCAGCTTTTCCTCTCTTTTTTTCCAAAAAAAAAAAACTTTGTGCATTTTTCTCCCTCTACCACATATTTTGCTTTGATCCTAAGCCTCGCTCCTTCATATTTATTTTCTTCTATTTCTTTCAGTTTCTCTTCCATTTCTTTTATCTTTTCTATATCTTTGATATCCTTTTTCAATTCCGTTTCCATACTCTCTTTTATTTCTCTTTCTTTGAACCTTTTACACTTCTGTGTTAAACTACAATATTTTATAGAGAACTTTTTTATTAGAAATTTTACGTTTTCCCACCATATTCTTTTATCCTCTTTTTACAATTTGTTTTTCATTTCCTTCTCTATAATTTCTTTAACTCTCAATACATAACCTTCATCTTTTAAAATCTGTGTATTTAAAATACAAACTCCCGGTCCTTGTTGCTTTTTACCCCCGTCCAAGCTAAAAAATAAAAACTTATGGTCACTGAAACTGGTTTCCTCGTACTTAATCTTTTCGATAAGATTCTCCATTCTTCTTTTGCATAAAATATAGTCGATTCTAGTTTGGCATACAAAATTTCCTACTATTTGTCTCCTTGAAAAATCCTTTTTTCTTTCATTTCTTTCTCTCCAAACATCTATTATATTATTTTCTTCCATTAGAATTTTTAATTCAATCCTCCCCATATCTCCTTTAAAAACCATTCCTTCTGCCATATCTTGTTTACTAAAAACAGTATTAAAATCTCCCATCATTATTATTTCCTTGTACTTGTTTACAATATTTCTTAAAACTCTTTTTTTCTTTTCCTTCTCCAGGTGCATGTACATTTACTAAACACAAAATTTTCCCCTCATATTTCATCTCTATCATTAAACATTTACCTATTGAATCCTTATACACCATTTTACTTTCTTTAAACACATCATCCTTCATTAAAAAAGCAACACCTCTCCCAGATCTCCCATCTCCATTGTTATATAAAACTCCTCCATCCCACCTCTTCTTAATATCAAACATCACATTTTGATTCCAGTTTGTTTCTTGTAAGGCAATAATATCTTGGTATTTGCATTTTTCTTGTACTCTCGTAAATTTACCCATATCCATCAGTCCTCTTGCATTAAAACTAACACAATTTAAAACCATTAAAAGAAAAATAAATAAATTAAATCACTTAAAAAAACCATATCATTAGTCCATTTCACTTGCCTCTTTTAATACTTCATATCTGTTCTTCTCTAACTCTTTGTTCATAAGACTTTTCCTTATTCCTTCTAAGTTTGGTTTTACCTTGAGTTTACGCCTTCTTCTATTTGTGATCGCTGTTCTTTTCTCTTTTCCTTCACGTACTGTTTGAGTCCTCTTTTCCTTCCTTCACTTTTTCCAGTCTTTCAGATGAATCCACTTGTTCCAGTAGTCCTTCCTAGAGCCCTGCATTTGAGCCCGAGCCCGTCGGGGCCCGACTTTTTTTTGCCCCTAGGGCCGGGCTTCGGGCCAATTTTCACGTCATAACTTGCACGCATATCGGGCTTCGGGCCTGCTTTAAAAAAAAATAAAAAGTTTAATGAGATTTAATGCGTGCGTCCCCGGAAGCGCCAGTGATGCCTAACTCGCGCATAGCAGAGTATGAGCGGAGCGCGGAGTGGAGCGGTGTGATTTTGAATGGAGGAAAGAGCGGATTTTTTTAAAAGTCGGAGCGTCATGATTTTCACTCTCTTCAAGAGCGCTCCACCACCGCTCCATCATGAGTACAATTCATGCCAATGGTCCATAATATAACTGCACATTAAGCAGGAAATCATATGTTAAACATGTTCAGCTTGATAGAGATGGATCACTCAAATCAGAAATAGTGTGATCTGTAGGTAAAATAACTGACGAAAACGTATTATTTTCATTACAAACTTTGCACTGGATAAAGCAGCAATACTCTTTTAATGCTGACAATTATCAGCTGTGGTCGCTGGTCGGAACAAATATTGCACACTATGTTTGAAAATCTCCTGTTATTTTATTATATTTTATGAACAGGACTGTTACATTTCACACATACTTATTTATTTATTTATTTTTTGACGCGGAGCGGTGTTTCTGATATCAGTGAGCGAGGAGTGGAGCTGGAGCAGAGCGATTATTAAATGCAAGGAGCGCGGGGGGAAATTGTTGCCGCTCCACTCAGCTTACATACTCTGCGCAGCACAGAGATTTTCAGCCACGTGGTAAAGTTGTGTTTTTGAAGTTTTCTATATTATTATTAATTCTTTATATATTTGTTCATTATTCGTTTACTTTACCACTGCGACTTTGTATGTTCCGGTTTTGCGCAGCAGAGCTGCCTGCCCAGTTTGAAATGCCTTTGTTCTGAGATGGTGATAATAAACTTTAAATCTAACATTGTGATATATTGATGTTTGTTTTATATCTGTGGATTGCATTGTAGACTAGTCAAGTGTTGATTTGATATATAGGTTAAATTGAGTAAACTCACTGTGGACCACATACCGCTTGGATATCGATGTCACTTAAAAAACTAAAACTTACATTTAAAAAACAAACAAACAAACAAACAAAAAACTCCAAACATTTCTCTAAATTGTTCTGATAAAAAAACCAAAACGAAAAAACATAAACTTTCTATTAAATACGAATCTGGTCTATTTTAATGGCTGTAACAGTATAAGCTGTTTGGCGGAAAAAAAGACGGGCTTCGGGTCGGACTCGGGCCAAAATTTTTGATAAGCTGTCGGACACGGGCCGGGCTACAGCCTATGCGTTTCGGGCCAGGGCCGGGCTAGGGCTTAGATTTAAGGCCCGTGCAGGGCTCTAGTCCTTCCTCCTGCTCCGTTTGCTCTGAATTTCCTTTATCCTCTTTATTTTGGATCTCCTTTAACTGTTCATTATTTTCTTGTTCCTCCATCATACTCTCTGTGTTCCCATCAGTAGTTCTTTTATCTTCAATCTCTGTCACCCCTTGTAAATTATCATCGCTTGGTTTTTCCATCTCTATCGGCTCTCCGTAACTTTCGTTTATTTCCTCTCCCTCCTCACTCCGTTCTGGCACAGCGTCATCTTCCCCCACCGACGCGTTGTCTCGTTCATGCACCTGCCCGTTCATATGAGTCACGTCTTGCTCAAACCAGCATTCACATTTAGTTAAAACTTTTTGGCAATCCGGGCATCTCACCGCGTTACTCTCTCTCGCAAAATGTCCTCTCTACTCACATTTATAGCACTTAAAGTCAGGGCAGTCTTTCATGATATGTTCAGGGCTCATACACAGACGACAGGTTTTAATCTGATGGCTGTGCATCACCCTGAAATACTGAAACCCTTCAGCTGTATCTAGCTTTGTGCTATATGGGAGAGAGGCAACCTCCTTAGGAAAACGAGACTTAATAAATCTTGTTCCATCTTCAATGGTCGTGCCCGGATACACTCGTCTTTTGATGCCCGAAATAGGGGTAACTCCCCACCCTTCCAATTTTTCTAAAATCTCTCGATCGTCTATATAAACAGGCAGGTGCATGAACGAAACAACATAGTCTCTATTTTGGAGCCTTTTAACTTCACACATCGTGTCCTTGATTTTTAATCCTTCCACCAACGCCTCCACGTCTTTCACGTTTTCTACAGTCACTTCATATTCTTTGTTTTGCTTTGGTCTTACCGCTAAAATGTTTCCTTTTCCAATCCTTTCCGTCACTGCTTTTATGATGTCCTCCGCCCTCGCGTTCACATTCGAAATATCCACACTCACTGTAGCTTCTTTTAAATAATCCATCTTTGTCCTGTTAATCCTTTTATGACCATCCATTGTATTCCCGTCTCGTCGTCTTATTTCAGATCCGTGTCCGTCAACCTCTCGCGTTCCTCCAGCCGTATCCATGGCTGTTACCGTGCGTCCGTCCGCCATTATGCACCCAAACGAAAACAAACAAACGAAAAAAAAATGTGCTTAAACACACAAAAACACAAATAAAACGTTCCCTCCCAACAGCATATGCTGTAGGGAGGAAAAAATTTGAAAAAAAAAAATGTAAAGACTTTACAAATAACACTTATAACGCCAAAACAAAACAAAAATTAACACAAAATGGAGGAGAGCCTTCCTCTCCCTACTGCAGCCAAACACTTCCTGGTAACTCACTATCGCCCTCTGGGGTCCAATGCGCTATCCATTGCGCCACTGGCCCACCGTCTGGGGTACCTCGTGCTTGCGCCCGACTTGTTGGTTTTCGACGTGACAGAAGCATGTATTGCTGTCTGCTTGTTCTCATTTTATTAGCAGGCCAGCGTAAGATATGCTCTTCCCTGGTGGTCTAGTGGTTAGGATTCGGCGCTCTCACTGCCGCGGCCCGGGTTCGATTCCCGGTCAGAAAATGCGCTTTTTTGGGATGACAAAAAGGTGGGCACGTGAAAAACTACCTCCTTCGAGCCGGAGTGGAACCAGCGACCTAAGGATGTCCAACTTTCCAGCCTACAGTCCTCCGCTTTACCAGCAGAGCTAACGAAGGTAGAATGACAAAAGGTGGCTTAAGCAGGAAACACCAGATAGGTTTGTGGTGTCTTGGGGTACAACGGTAGCTTGGCTGAATCCAGATCAGACAGTTGCATGTTCCAATCACATCAGTTGATCTCTTCTTGACATCCATAGTATAAAGTCTACAGCCCTTTACCGTGACTGATTTGCAAATTGAATCCAGTCCCTCCAGAAAAACGCGGCGTTTTTTTGTGATTGTTGCGGGCAAAAATCATTGATTATGCGGCACGTTTTCTTAAAAAATGCGATTGAATATGCGGGATATTTATGCAATTTTATGCAATGAAATTGCGGGAACTTGCAAAAACTGCGGGAACTTACAAAAACTGCGGGAACTTGCAAAAACTGCAGTTTGGTGAAAAAGAGAGAAAAAGGTGATTCCCCCAACACACTTATTGCCAGATGTAGCACCGTAAGGGGTGAATTTCGTTATTCTGGACTCAATTATAATTATAACATCGACTACTCCACCCTGGGAATCTCTCCCAGGGAAATAATGGTCAAAGACACCCAGGTCTGTTCCCACAAGAATAGAGCATAGACGTGAATATAGAAAAAAAGATACAATATTTTATTATTACTGGGATAAAAGCTAAACACAGAGACACAATTTAGGACACAAGGGGTTAATATGGCTTCCAAATCAAAACATAAAAATAAACAAATTAGACAAATCAAAAGTAACACATCAGATGGCAAGGAGAAATAACCAATCTACCCCAATTCCACTTCACTACGCACTTCAAACGTACACTAATGTACTCATTTCACCACAAACACACGTGTATTCAGATGACACGTGTAAAAATCAGAAGAACAAAATCACTCAGTGAACAAGGGTACCCATTAACATGGACCTAGAGTGGTCAGCACTCCTTAGCCCGTCCAACAAAATTAACAAAATCAACATCAAATTGACACAAATCAATAAACACACACACACACACACACACACACACACACACAAAAGAATACAATCAAATAGTCATAAGTCAAAATCATCTAAACACGAAAAAAAAAAAAAAAAAAAATCAAAGAACCATAAATCAAATCAAATCAATAAAAAAAATTGATCAACAAAAATAGAAAAGCAACAAAATAACAGATGCAATCACATTACACCTGGTCCATCAACAATATACACACAACAAAATTTACTCCATAAGATAACGCAAACTCACAACCCTTAGTACCGATTTCTCACGCTCACACACTCGTACATATACACACTCGCACACGCTTCCAACAATAAACAAACAGACCACACTCAAACCACTCACATCAACTTATAATTTCATCCACACAACAATCTAATGGTACCATACGAACCCCACAAACACAGTCCTCCAGTTGAAACAGTGCGGGGGTGGCCAAACGGCCACATGGATTAATATTCGGGTCTCACAATCTCTCGATGTCCAATACACTAGATGTGGACTGGTCAGGCTCGCGAAAATGAAGTGAGGCAAGACAGAACGTCGCGGCAACGCGCGACCACAATAGTACTCGAAAGAACGAAGACAAAGACCCAAACGGAAATGGGATTATGAAATCATGCATGCCCGCATATTTTGCGCGCGGAAATCTGCAATTTATGCGGCGAAAGTGCGGCGCATTTGAAAAAATGCGTCCCCCGCATAAATATGCGGACTTTGGCTGATTATGCATGGAATCATGCGATCGCATAATCGCGTTTTTCTGGAGGGACTGTGAATCAAAGCAATTAAGCAAGGAACGCCGACTTGTTTTCTCGACCTCGTGGCCGCGACAGAGTGCGCCTGACCCCGGATCGGGAGGTTGCGTGTTCCAATTATGTTGAGGTCAAGCGAACTGTTCTTGACTTTGTGAGTGTAAAGACTAGCGGATTTGCATAGTTTATCAAAGTGCTTTAGCATGAAACACTAAATAATTTTTCCGCTATCTTGTAGTGCAACGGTAGAGTGTCTGGCTCCAAATCACCTTGAGGTCAGACGATCTGTTTTTGATCTGAGTATAAAGTCCAACATCAAGAGTGTTCCTTGAGCACCGTATATTTACTGAGTTGCATTCTGTGTCAAGGCGGTTAAGCAAAATACATCTCTTCTGGGTTCAGGACCTCGTGGCGCAACGGTAGCGCGTCTGGCTCCAAATCACCTTGAGGTCAGACGATCTGTTTTTGATCTCCTGAGTATGAAGTCCAACATCAAGAACGTTCCTTGAGCACCATATATTTACTGATTTGCATTCTGTGTCAAGGGGGTTAAGCAAAACACATCACCTCTGGGTTCAGGACCTCGTGGCGCAACGGTAGCGCGTCTGACTCCAGATCAGAAGGTTGCGTGTTCAAATCACGTCGGGATCACGTGATTTCTTGTTGACTTCTAATGTGAAAAGAAGTCCTGTCGTTGTGTGCTGCAGTGGTTTCCAATCCCACCGCTCTGTATGTCTCCATTATTAAACACACCTGATTAAGAACATTAGCTAGTAAGGAGAGAGCTCCATGAGCTCATCTGGGTGTGTCAGAAAAATCGAGACAGACAAAAATGCAGGGCCGCGTCTTCCAGAGTCATCGTAAGCCTAAGTTGATTGCAACTCTATTGGTTCCAATGCGTCTACGTTGTATTAAGGATCGCAACGCTTTTGGGAAACACAGCCCAGAGCAGGGGGTCCCCAGGATCAGGATTGAAAATCACCAGTGTACTGTCATAGATTTGTATCTTGACCTGTTATTTTTATTAAGCCTGAGATCTCATGTAATAACCATTCCTGTCATTGTGTACTGTGACAGATCTGCCTCTTGACGTGTTACTTTTGCATATCTTGCCCTGCAATCTCTGAAGAAATCGTGGAAACATCTACGTGCCGAATTCAAAAGCCAGCTACTTAGAGTCAGAATCAAACCGGCGACCTAAGGATAGCCAATGTATCATCTACAGTCCTCCGCTCTACCAGCTGAGCTATCGAAGGCAGGCTGATAAAAAGGTGGCTTAAGCAGGAAACACCAGATAGGTTTATGGTGTCTTGGGGTACAACGGTAGCATGGCTGAATCCAGATCAGACGGTTGCATGTTTCAATCACATCAGTTGATCTCTTCTTGACATCCATAGTATAAAGTCTACAGCCCTTTACCGTGACTGATTTACAAATTGAATCAAAGCAATTAAGCAAGGAACGCCGACTTGTTTTCTCGACCTCGTGGCCGAGAAAACATTTACATTTACATTTATTCATTTAGCAGACGCTTTTATCCAAAGCGACTTACAATTGGGAATACAACAAATGATTCATCCTAAGGAGGCAGATCGACATAGGAAGTGCTCAAAAATACCATATGTCAGGCGTTGTTAGATGAGTACGGGCTAGAAAGGGAAGATCAGGAAAGAGAGGAGAAGAAATTTTATTTTTTTATTTTTTTTTTTCAGATAGTCAGATAGTGTCGAAAAAGATGGGTTTTCAGCAGTCGCTTGAAGACAGTAATGGAGTCAGCGTTTCGGATGGGGGTGGGAAGATCATTCCACCAGGCAGGGACATTGAAGGAGAATGTTTTGGAAAGTGATTTCGTGCCTCTCTGTGGTGGTACAATAAGGCGTCTTTCACTAGAGGATCTCAGACTTCTGGAGGGAGTGTAGATGCGTAGTAGTGAATGGAGGTAGGCCGGTGATGAGCCGGTGGCTGTCCTATAGGCCAGCATCAGTGTCTTGAATTTGATGCGTGCTGTAACCGGTAACCAGTGCAGGGATATGAAGAGAGGTGTGACATGGGCCTTCTTGGGCTCATTGAAGACGAGCCGTGCTGCTGCATTCTAAATCATTTGTAGAGGCCTGATTGTACATGCTGGAAGACCAGCTAAAAGAGCATTGCAATAGTCCAGCCTGGAAATGACCAGGGCCTGGACGAGGAGTTGTGCAGCATGCTCTGTTAGGAAGGGCCTGATCTTTCTGATGTTGTGCAATGCAAACCTGCAGGATCGAGCAGTTTTAGCTATGTGTTCTTTAAAAGTCAATTGGTCATCAAAGATTACACCAAGATTTCTGGCTGAAGTCGATGGGGTAATTGCTGATGAACCTAACTGGATGGAGAAGTCATGTTGTAAAGTTGGAGTGGCGGGAAAGACAAGGAGCTCAGTTTTAGCTAGATTGAGCTGAAGATGGTGTTCCTTCATCCATGCAGAGATATCCGCCAGGCAGCCAGAGATCCTTGCAGCTACTGATGGATCATCTGGTTTGAAAGAAAGATAGAGCTGTGTGTCATCAGCATAGCAATGGTAGGAGAAGCCATGTGCCTGTATGACGGGGCCCAGAGATGTAGTGTATATGGAGAAGAGGAGGGGTCCAAGAACTGATCCCTGAGGAACCCCAGTGACCAGTTGATGAGTTTTGGAAACCTCCCCTCCCCAGGCCACTCTGAAAGACCTACCAGAGAGATAGGATTTGAACCAGCGAAGTGAAGTCCCTGTGATTCCCAACGATGAGAGGGTAGACAGAAGGATCTGGTGATTTACCGTGTCAAATGCTGCAGAAAGGTCCAGTAAGATGAGTACTGATGATTTGGAATCAGCTTTTGCAATCCGCAGGGCTTCAGTGACAGACAGTAGTGCCGTCTCAGTTGAATGGCCACTCTTGAACCCTGACTGGTTAGCATCCAATAGGTTGTTCTGTGAGAGAAATAAAGATAGCTGGTTGAAAACAGCTCGTTCCAATGTTTTTGCTATGAACGGAAGGAGAGAGACAGGTCTATAGTTGTCTATGAGTGAAGTGTTAAGTGTAGGTTTTTTGAGCAGTGGGGTTACCCGGGCCTGCTTAAATGTAGTGGGGAAAGTGCCTGTGAGAAGAGATGTGTTGATGATGTGTGTGAGCGCTGGTAGGATTGTAGGGGAGATTGCTTGGATAAGGTGTGAGGGGTTGGGGTCTAAAGGACATGTCGTCGGATGGCTGGAGAGGAGAAGTTTGGTTACTTCTGCCTCAGAATGGGGATGGAAGAAGAAGAGGGGAGTTTCAGCCGTGGGTGTGGTCAGTTTTAGTTCCTGTATATGTGGAGCTGAGAACTTATTACTGATAGATGTAGTTTTGTCTGTAAAAAAATGTGGCAAAATCATCAGCTGTTATAGAAGTGGTGGGAGGTGGTGGAGGGGGACAGAGCAGTGAATTAAAAGTTTTGAAAAGGTTGTGTGTGTCCGGAGCATTGTTGATCTTGTTGTGGAAGTATGAAGATTTGGCAGTATGGACTTGGGTAGAGAAAGATGAAAGCAGAGACTGATACATACTCAAGTCAGATAGATAAGCTCCAGATAATAGCTAGCTGACCAGTAACAAGCCTGCAATAGTCATTAGTCGAGTTTAACTAAATTGATTACTACACACGTATCTGTGACGTTGTATACATTAATTTTACACAGTAACGTTAGCTCAATGTTGTGGTTGATACACTTTAGCTATGATTTAAACTAGTGTTATGATACCTGATATCTATCAAACATAAAAGCCACAATGTTTTTCCATCAATGCTATACAAATAACCTACATTATTTAACTAATAGTCGCCTTTGGCGTCTTCCCTGGGGACATAACAAATACAATAATGCATAGCTCTTCAAATGAAGCTTTAAAGGTTGTATCAGCGATTTCTAGCCTAAAACATAAAGTGTCAATTTCAGCTGACCTTTCATCACGATCCGCTCGCTGCCTGCCCCATAAATTGTCTGTGAAAAAACCGCGTCTCTCTGGTCAGCCTAGGGTCCGAGATATGCCAAAAAAACAATCGGCACTACCAACCTTTCCACAGATAAACAAACAAGTGTTCCAACCAATCAGCGTCAGGGGTTTGGTGTTGTGGACTTTCCTACTGGTGCAGGGATGTGAGGGAGGCGGAGCAAAAGTCCACAACACCAAACCCCTGACGCTGATTGGTTGGAACACTTGTTTGTTTATCTGTGGAAAGGTTGGTAGTGCCGATTGTTTTTTTGGCATATCTCGGACCCTAGGCTGACCAGAGAGACGCGTTTTTTTCACAGACAATTTATGGGGCAGGCAGCGAGCGGATCGTGATGAAAGGTCAGCTGAAATTGACACTTTATGTTTTAGGCTAGAAATCGCTGATACAACCTTTAAATGAAGTACTAAATGTGGACTTTTACTACATTATCACTGATATATTTTATCTATAAAGCTGCTTTAAAACAAAGTGCATAGTGAAATGCATAGTGAAATAAATTTGACTTTGACCTAATTTAATTTTACTAGTAGGCTACTAATATATTTTTTTAATCAATAAGTTTTAATCAATATCATAGAAATGTACATGAAACCAGAAAAGTTATGGATTATTCAAAGCATGTATGTATGTATGATGCTTAGCAAGGTGCAATACTGTCAACACAAACTGTTTCTGTCTTTATTTTAGGTGCGCCATCAGTGGACCCATGCCATCCAGATTATGTTCCATCAGTTTTCGCTCATAAAAACACCATTGATGGTTCACAGAAATTGGAGCGATACCAGAGGAGACCATGTGTGGTTGAGTCTATAGATTCACCTTCCTTAGAGGTCACCCATGCTGACCCTGAAGAAGGATGCACTGCTGTGGGTACAGATCTGTCAATGGCAGACATTGACAAGCTACAAAATGAAAACATTGAATTAAAAAGAAAAATGGCTTTACTGGAGAAGAAACTGGAATCTCAAGAAAAACAACTACAAGATCATATGTTTGGCAGTCCGTCTGATTTAATTTTAAATGATGACAAGCACACTCATTTTTACACTGGTCTACCATCTGCTTCTGTGTTCTTCACCCTCCTCACTTACCTGACAACAACATGG